>NC_041401.2:194654176-194824176 GCF_900747795.2 Erpetoichthys calabaricus | reverse complement strand
ACGAAAAGTTACACGTCTGGAGCCCCAAACATTCTGAAACATTAGGGTTTGCAAGTTCAAATGTAACACGGCAACGCCTTTGCAAAATGTTTGAAATGGAACGCAATCATCACATCAGTGCATTAGGCAGAAGGCATACAGATACGTGGACACATACTGTATGTACAGTGCGTATACAGGCAAATGTCATACAAACGTAAGCCTGGTCTGCAACAAGCAGCTGGGTGCTGCTTTATGTACATTTAAATAAAAGATGCGCACCACTTTAAAATCAGTTATGAGCATTAAGGTCCCACCCACCCTCATATTGGTTTTCTGCGTTTCCTGTTTAAAACAGAAATTTCTCAGAAGTGCTGACCACATTGCATCATTCAGCCTTGTCTTTCTATGACCATTTCGATTCTTTTCATTTAAAAACATTTCCCATGTGCCACCAGCACACTTTTCTTAGTAATTATTTAAATGTAAATAAGATTCCAAGACAGCTGCTTGTCTTAATCTCTTCACACCGATTATTAATTCTTCACTTCGATAAGCAGACTGCGGCCAGCAGTTAATAGATCCACGCTTAAAAGTGAAAGGATGTATCATTTTCGGTAAGAAATGCCATATAAACTTTCATTATTATGTATGAATGTGGACATACAGTGGATTCAGAAAGTATTCAAACCCTTTCATTTTCTGCCCACTTTATGTCTTAAAGAACAAATGTGCCATTTTTGCCCCTAAACCTACACCCTGTAATGATAATGCAGCTGTATTGTATGTAAATTCATTACTTTTGAATACGTTGCTATTACTGTCTTTTTCCCAATCAACATACATCCATCCATCCATTATCCAACCCACTATATCCTAAGTACTGTAGAGGGTGACGGGGTCTGCTGGAGCCAATCCCAGCCAACACAGGGCGCAAGGCAGGAAACAAAGCCCAGGCAGGGTGCCAACCCACTGCAGGACACACATACCCGCACTAGGGCCAATTTAGAATCGCCAATCCACCTAACCTGCATGTCTTTGGACTGTGGGAGGAAACCCACGCAGACACGGGGAGAACATGCAAACTCCACGCAGGTGGAAGCAAACCCAGGTCTCCTAACTGTGAGGCAGCAGCGCTAACCACTGCGCCACCATGCCGCTCTCCAATCAACATACAATACATCCATCCATCCATCCATTTTCCAACCCGCTGAATCCGAACACAGGGTCACAGGGGTCTGCTGAAGCCAATCCCAGCCAACACAGGGCACAAGGCAGGAAACAATCCCGGGCAGGGTGCCAACCCACTGCAGGACACACATACCCGCACTAGGGCCAATTTAGAATCGCCAATCCACCTAACCTGCATGTCTTTGGACTGTGGGAGGAAACCCACGCAGACACAGGGAGTACATGCAGGGAAGCGAACCTGGATCTCCTAATTGCAAGGCAGCAGCGCTAACCACTGCGCCACTGTGCCGCCATCCAATCAACATACAATACAATACAATGCATTCGTTGTATAGCCCAAAATCACAAAAGAAGTGCCGCAATGGGCTTTAACAGGCCCGGCCTTTTGACAGCCCCCCAGCCTTGACTCTCTAAGAAGACAAAGGAAAAACTCCCAAAAAAAAACCCTTGTAGGGAAAAAAAAAATGGAAGAGACCTTGGGAAAGGCAGTTCAAAGAGAGAGACGCCTTTCCAGGTAGGCAGGTGTCAAAAAAAACAAAAAGGGGTAATACAAGACATTACACAGAAGAGAACACAAGTCATCCTCAATCTTTATACATAATACGCTACCGTGGCTGTCTGTTTGTCCGTCCAGGATTTTAAAATCACCTGTAGCTCACAAACCGGTTGACCCTTTGACCTGAAGTTTGGTACACATGTGCTACGTGACGTCTACTATCCGCTTTCGGGGTGATGATTGACCTCCAAGGTTATTCCTCTTTTTATTTTATTGTATTGTAGAATCAACTCTCGGAAGAGGCCAGCAGGGAAGCCGTGTGACACATGTGTGCGGGCGCCGTTCTCATCCCTACCACCTTCGCCGTCACTTCCTCTACCTCTTCATATCTTAAATCATTCTTGAGGCTGATTGAAGACTTAAGTGCCAGCTTAAGCGAAAAATTAAGGAAAACGTACTAAATAATTGCAACACAAACATGGACTTAATCAGTTTTAACGTGAAAAGATGGCCAATGAAAGAAGAGAAGAAGAGGGCTGCTAGGGCGGAGAAAAGAAGATCTGCCCAGGAAGCAGCAAGCGCATCAACATCTGAGCAAACGGATGATAGACAGAGAAAGAGGAGGAAAACTAGGAATGGTCAAGTCAAGTGGAAACACTGCACGTTATCATTATAGCAGTGCGCTGTTACTGGTACAATATAATAGTGCAATAGAAATATTACAAGTATAGAGCAGAATTCAACAGCAGATGATCTCCCATAAGAGGATTTGGATTTATTCAGAGTTCTGGAGACCTCGGCCCTCAAGCTACCTCACCCTATTGGCCATTCCACAGCTGAGTCAGTGCCACTGTGCTTGTTTATCACCCCCCCAGGTTTGTTCAGGATCTCCCTTGATGAGCAGGATGGACTGCGCATCCCAGACAAATTGGGAAGACAGTATGTTGTAACCCTATTCCAGCCACGTGATTGGTTCGTTGTGGCGCTATTCTCATTATCATTGGCTTTTCATGTTGTCTGTCAAAACGTGGATGGAATGAGTTCTACCGACATTGTACTGACCATGTGTTATATTTCTACTGAGTAAAACACTTATTTCATTATAATTACCTTTATCGTTTAATCACCCAGCTCAACCTGGGAGTCCACATAAACAACAAACTGGACAGGTCTGACAACACAGTGGTGCTGTACAAGAAGGGCCAGAGCAGACTGGACTTACTGAGGAGACTCAGGTCTTTGGTTGTGTGCAGCAAGCTGCTGGAAATGTTCTACCAGTCCATAGCAGCCAGTGTGGTGTTCTACACCACGTTCTCCAGAGGAGGAACCCGAGTACAAAAGCAGCACAGAGCCTAAACAAACTTATGAGGAAAGCCTGTGCAATCACAGGGCAAACCCTGGACATGCTGGAAGCTGTTGTGTAAAAGAGGGTGGTGGCAAAAAATGAACATCAACATGGAAAATACCCTGCAGGAGGCGCTCTCCTGGAGCACATTCACCCACAGGTTTATTCCACCACTGTGTGCTAAGAAGCACCTCCCTCTGGGGGTCATTTGTGTCTACTGCTATCAGGTAATTCAATGCTTCTACCCGATGTAATCATTAAGTTTATGATTAAGTATTTGTTGACTTGATTGATTGATTGATTGGTTGGTTAATTGACTGGCTATCTTATTTGCTCTGTCAGTCTGTATCCTTGTTTTTACTTTCTCGTATACAAAGTACAGTGGAAGCTCGGGTCACGTACGTCTTGGACCGCATACAAATTGGGTTACAACCAAAAAGTTCTCCAAACTTTTGCATCTGTTCACGACCACACACTCGGGTGACGAACAAGCCAGTTTCGCTTCCAGTTCGTACGCACTGGTGATTTCCGCACGTGTTCAGTCTCTCCCTGTAGAGTACATTTTTCTCGGTCAGACGTGCATCACGCAGAGGGACTTTACCTCAAAACTGTAATCTTCTCTCCACCCAGTTCCTTCTCATTTCCTTCATGCCAGTACTCGACTCATGCAAGGTTAGTTTTCTTGGTTGTTTATTGTTATTTTTTGTATAAATTACAGATTTTTCAAATGTTCCTTTTTTCCCTGTGTTTAAAACTCATTAAAAAAAAAAAAACGTATTTACAGCGATCGGTTCGTAAGGCTATTAGCGTGAACTCTTGTAATGTTAGTTTTCTCTGTTCAAGATTTTCTCAGTGTTATTCAATGTTTTTACATTTAGTTTACTACTACGCTGTGCATTCTATGGTATAATTAACTATTTTTGTGCTTAAAAATCTTTAAAAAGAAAAAAATATTTACATTCAGCTCGTACGGTCTGGAACGGATTAATTGTATTTACATACAATCCTATGGGGGGAAATTGCTTTGGGTCACGACCAAATTGGGTTGCGACCAGAGTTTTGGAACGAATTACGGTTGTGACCCGAGGTTCCACTGTATAGGGAAAGTATTGTAATCATCCAAATATTCAATGTTGAGATTTTGATAAATCTCGACGTTTTAGACCTCCCTGACTTTCTTGTAAATAAAATATGGAAAAAACTATTGGAATCCTCCACAAATTCCATTTGGAGAGGTTGATGAATCTCGACGTTTTAACCACTACCCGAGTCTGAAAATAAAATTTTAGAATTATGTTTGTGTGTCTGTCTGTGTGCGTGCGTGTGCGTGTATAAACATGATAACTTGAGTCGCTTTCACTTTGGTCAACCAAATGTTGCATACAAGTATTCGGCACAAAACGTAGATTTCTATCAACTTATGGGCTGTTTTCGCTAACCAGATGTGGTACTTTACCTGGAAAATTTCCCCAAAAATATTAAAAATTTGATAATTTCACATCATATTATGGTAAAGCACCACATTCTAAGCATTTTTTGTCGCTTTGCATTTTTTCGAAAAACATCTGGTTTTCGAGATAATCACAATTTTCCATTTGACGTTCAAATGAATTTGTGAATTTCCCCTTGGGATTAATAAAGAATCTGTCTATCTATCTATCTATCTATCTATCTATCTATCTATCTATCTATCTATCTATCTATCTATCTAAATGGTAATACATACATATCTGAGAACGTTTTTCCTTTGCGTAAACGAACTTTTGTGTCCAAGTATTACATTACACACATTACTAAAGTCTCTTGCAACTTTTGACCCACTTCTGCTTATTGAAAGTTGTAATTTAACAGAATTGTTTGCCAAAATAAAATTATCATGGCACATTTTTTATTCATGCAGCTGCAGAGTTCGATTTATTCAACTTTATGTTTATAATAATTGTTCAATATATTATTAATTTTATTGGATCTGTTGTTGATGGTTCTTTAATGTACGTAATATAAAAATATAATCCTTGTCTTGCGGTTTACTCCTCAAATATATGTCCCCATATCTGAAAATACGAGAAAGTCGAGGGGAGAGCACTCCCGATTTTTTTCATGTTTCTGCAGATGTATGCATCTGAATTTTCCCCCGGAGTTAATAAAGTTTATCTAAATGTAATCTAAGACTCCGGCTCATTTAAAGTCATCTTTATATATAATCTTCATTTGGATCTTGATCTTTGTTTGTCAGCAAATGAATTAGAAGAAGAAGCACTAGATGGCAGTAGAGAGTCAGCTAAAACATAGGCATTGCATTAAGAATCTCCTCCAGGCTTATACTACTGAAGACTGTAATACTCCAGTCACACCTCAAAACACAGACATTCAAACTAAACAAATTGTTGTGCTTTAAATTAACTAATCTTTATATATAATCTTCATTTGGATCTTGATCTTTGTTTGTCCGCGAATTCATGTTCCCCTGAGACTGCCTTGGTTGTTACTTTTCTTTACAAACACTGTCAATACCACTCTTTGTTGTTTAGATCTGGCATCAACACCTGCTTCGTTGTCGAGACTGTGTTTTTTTCTCTTTCTATCAACCGTCGTTGGCAGCACTTCGTCCAAATCGAATGTTCACCCGCTTCTTGGAGTCGGTAGTCAGAGTATATAGGTCGGACACACTTCTGTGATTTTCCATCAGTCGGTGTTTGGAGTTCAAGAAAGAAGCATTGGTTCTTCCTTACTCTTTGGATTGCCACAAAATAACCTGTGAGATTGGAGAAAGGTCGAGAAGAGATCGTGAGAGGAAACGACAGCGTCGTAAAAACGAGACGGACTGTGAACAGAGAGAAGCAGAAATGCTCCTCCACCACCACATAATTACTATTCGGACAGTGATTCCGAGTAGGCCGTTCCTATCGAATCAATGTT
The DNA here is from genome assembly GCF_900747795.2 of Erpetoichthys calabaricus. Taxonomy (NCBI): domain Eukaryota; kingdom Metazoa; phylum Chordata; class Cladistia; order Polypteriformes; family Polypteridae; genus Erpetoichthys; species Erpetoichthys calabaricus. The sequence goes on along the minus strand of NC_041401.2, from coordinate 194,818,246 downwards.
CAAGGGTTTTGTTTTGTAATTTTGTTTCCCTTATAAAAATCATAATGCTGTGCGACGAAGGGCCCAGTTCATGACTGGATGCCGCGTTTAAACAGGGAGCCCTTCACAGACAACTTTAACATGCGCAACGTAGTTGGGTGCACATGGCTAGTCTTTATATATAATCTTCATTTGGATCTTGATCTTTGTTTGTCCGCAAATGAATTAGAAGAAGAAGCACTAGATGGCAGTAGAGAGACAGCTAAAACATAGGCATTGCATTAAGAATCTCCTCCAGGCTTATACTACTGAAGACTGTAGTACTCCAGTCACACCTCAAAACACAGACATTCAAACTAAACAAATTGTTGTGCTTAAATTCACTAATCTTTATATATAATCTTCATTTGGATCTTGATCTTTGTTTGTCTGCAACATAGTTGGGCGCACATGGCTATTATTAATATAATAATAGTAGCAAAGAGCAAACATAAAAAATGCCTAAATGATTACAGGCTAGTGAGGCTTAAAGTGTCCCATACTGTACACGGCGAGAAAGGCATCCATTGGCCCAAAGCTCTGACTGGTCTGTTTACGGCGCAGTCTTTGCTCCATACAGTATGGATGAGTGTGATTTGTGGATTACAACACGGCTTTTAATAAAGTCATCCCTCATTTTATTTATTTATTTATTTTTACTTTAGCTGTGACAAAATACTTCTGGGCTCCACTTCATTTTTAATTGGTAAGAAGGAATGTGGCTTAACTATACTACACTCTTTCCAAGCCGCCGTGTCCAACATGGCTGTTTTCTGCCGCCACCTTTAAGCGTTTTCCATTCTAGTGGCATAACTGCTTATTCATAGGATGTAAAGTGAAAAATGAATGCAGATAACACATATGGGACAGGGCTCATAAAATTTAATGATGACTTTCACCCTTTAGGGGTGCTGGTCCAGGCACAGAAAAAAGCTTTAAAAAATATGTTGATTTCATACTGAACATAAATGAAAAAGAATCTTGAATGAAGGGTGGTATGTGAAATTGGCCGATTACGAGAGTTAATGGTGAGGCGGCATGGAGCGTATCGTGTAAAATAATTGGCTATCTAAACTATCTGCTGCTTCCAAACGTGTAGCACATTTAGAACGGATAACAATTACTGATGACATCCACTACATGGCTTGCCCTTCTGCTTGAACTTCTAAACTGAAGAGGATCACATAATAAGTGTGGGTTAGTAAACATCAGCTGAATTACTGACAATATTTTAGAATGGTGTGCTTTGTGTGGTTATCACATGAATTTATATCTGCCCGGGATTGGTTCCTGCCTTGTGAAATGTGTTGGCTGGGATTGGCTCCAGCAGACCCCCGTGACCCTGTGTTCAGATTCAGCGGGTTGGAAATGGATGGATGGATGGATTTATATTGTTGCTGAAAAAACACATCACAATGTATTGTTTTTTCTGTGTGTTATCCATCTTACTAACCAAAGGTTGTAAACCGGATATGGGCGCAGGGCACATCGAGGCGCACTCGCACTGCAACGAGCCCGCCACAGAGAAAACAAAAACGAGATGATTCAGCGCATATGTGAATCACATTTTAGTATTACAGTACGCCATCCCCAGACGTCCAAACTACACGGCGTAAACCGGATATGGACGCAGGGCGCAGGGCTGAACTTGCTGTGCTCCACTCTGCCAGCAGTCGGTGTCAGCACAGGCAACGGAATCACGTCTCCACAAAACGAGACTGCTGTACTACAGATATGCGTATGTAATTAAATGACATTTCCCCAGACGCACCCACCCTCCATGATATGTCATCCATCCAGATATCAGACGGAACAGAAACTGATTGCCATTCTTGGATATCCAATTCGCTGGCGAATCGCGGGCTTACTAGTTTTAAAGAAATGCATGGAAAATTCCAACAACTCAATGCGGGTTTTGCACAAAAATTTTATTTGGATTTACTGACCTATCGGGATTCATCTGAGAGACTTAAAATTTCTTGGCAAAACTAGAGCTGGCTAATAAATGACTGACATAATAAAAGCACACGGAAAATGTCTGATACCGGCCCTTATCTTACTAGAGTCTGGCATTCACAGGCACACTTTAAAATGGCCGGACTACCTTAATCAGTTTTGTTCAGAAACCCTTCTTATTGACCCGCGTCCGATATCAGTGACTCATATTTAATACTTGCTGCTTAGTAAGTGGTGTAGGACATTTTCTGTTCAGGTTGTTATGTCCATTTCAAGAAAGAAAGAAAAAAAACAAAACTACACACAGGACTGTGATAATCAAACTTCTCGCTAACTGGATGAACAACGTGACCCACCATTTTTTTTTTCTTTGCTTCTAATTCAAAATTGATGGCCGAGTAGATAAGAAGTCATCTTGTTTAGATCCCTGAATGCCTAGTTAACACGGAGTCTCTGATGCAGGAACTGTATTTCTAACATCGATTTTATGGTCACTCATAATAATGTTCTGTTCTGTGTGTTGTATTGTATTGACCTCCCTTTTTTGACACCCACCTACCTGGAAAGGGGTCTCTTTTTGAACTGCCTTTCCGGAGGTTTCTTCCATTTTTTATTCTCTACAAGGGTTTTTTTGGGAGTTTTTCTTTGTCTTCTTAGAGAGTCAAGGATGGGGGGCTGTCAAAAGGCAGGGCCCGTTAAAGCCCTTTGTGGCACTTCTTGGGTGATTTTTGGGCTACACAAAAATAAATTGTATTATATTGTATTGTATTCTGTAGAGCACATCCTTAAACCTGCTTCGCAGATCCTTTAGGGATGTAAGTATCAACATTTGTAAAAGATGTCACCCCAGACTGGTACCCAACTTGGAAGAATTTTATTTCTACACTACACATTGATTCACTTGGCAGATGCTTTTAAAAAATAATGAATTAAACACCAGTCTTGGGGTCAAGTTTAGGAACAAAGACTACCGGACAATCTTATAAAACGGATCATCACAAGTGAGGAGCTCAGAACAAAATGGCAGCAAGTCTCAGTTCCTTGGTTACAAAAACGTAACAAGAGAGCAATTCACCAGACAGCACTCTTCAAACACTCCTTAGCCACACTGATGGGGTCAGAATTACACATGGAGGTGGGCAGCCCGTCTTATTTGCTATGACTGGACTGAGACTTGACGCTCTTCATTAGCAGACCAAACAAGAAGCAGCACAGGATCTCACGTGTGTCTCCATAAAGATGGGTGCAGACCCACTAACTACAAGCATTAAGGATTTGAACATAATACGTGTTGGTTCAGGGAGCCAGTGTGGCGACCTGTAAAGAGGAGTGACAAGTGCCCACCTGGGCAAGATGAATACAAGACGTGCCACTGCAATCTGAATCATCTGCCATGGCTTGGTAACACATGACGGCACCCCGGCCAGAACTGAGCTTCAGCAGTCCATACCCGGGGGCATCACAAGCTTCAGCACTTATTAGGGGATTAGCCATAAGATAAGGCCTGTGATGGATGGCATGTATTTGCTGGCATTCCTGTCGGGATGGGTTCCAATCTCTTGCGTGGCCGGGAAGCCATTGCACTGAGTTGGCATAAAGTAGGACAAGATGTTTCCTAAGCCAGAAGACTGATAAAGCATGCCAAATCGCAGGTGGGCACTCTGGCTTCCTGGCAGGGATGAAATGAAGAGTCTTACTCGGCTGGGAGACCCAATAGGATGGGAGGACAGTGGGAGAACAACCTAGCAGGGCTACTTACTCCCTCGACATGCTTGACTGGCTGCCTCCCTAGGCGATGCTACCTGCAAGGCATACTGGGAACTTGCATCCAAAAGAGCAGCCATGTCAGGTTCTGTGGGGGCCACCAGGTGGTGCTGCAGGGAAACATGATCCATATTTTCTGAACCTTTCCATTTGACCTGGAAGTGCTTCCAGTGGGCTATGCCCTGGCACTGGAAATACTCCCAGGTCTATGATAAAATGTGCGGCTCTGACTCATCCGTGCGAGTCGGAGTCAGGAGGAGGAAGGGTGGTATTATGAATCGGACATTGTGGTGTGCACTGTAAAAAGGTACTAGCTGAATAAAAAAAACATTTATTTTACAGTCAGGACAGTCTTGGTGTGGTCGTGTCTGGAGTCTGGTGGCTCCCCCTGGTGGTCACAGGCCATTTACCTCATCAGACAAGTTAACTGGAAAAGCTGGGTGAGGGAGGGTTGGGGTGGTCCTCCATCAAGTTTGATGACCTTTACCCTGTGGACTTTTTTGCACAACATCAAGGGTGTCGGTAAAGTCCTGCGAGGTTTTTGTGCTGTCGGCGACTATAATCAGAAGGCTAAATGGAAGGAACGAGGGCTGAGTCCTCAAAGTTCAGGGGTTAGAGGAGTACACTCGTTAGTCGGGTAGGAGCAGGTGCTAAAAACTTGAGATTATAGCGGGCTAAGGCTCTTGAAGCCACATCCAGACCCCCAACTGATGTCAATAATCCAGATGTCCTGTAAAAAGCCAAATTGCCCCCTGAGGACAAATAAAGTTATATCTATCTATCAATAATGTTAATATGTTTTACAGCATCTCTCGTAGGTGTAAGAAATGAGCACCAAACAGCCAACATTATGGGGTTGCAGCAGAATGAGGCCCAGCGATTTCTAAAGTAAAAGTAGTTTGTTTCTTGTTTGGTATTTGCTTTCTTTGTTATCTCTCTGTTGTGAGTGTGCAAGCCGGGTCAAAGCTGAGTGCGTTCCTGGGTTCCCTAAAACAAAATGAACAAATCACTGTTTAAAAAAAAACATGAGAATCAGAGCATCTTCACGACCGCTACGGAACTGCCTTCCGCCCTATAAATCTGGAGGGTCCCCCACTGATCCTGCTGGTTCAATTCACATGCGCTCTGGAACTGGGGACTGGTTGTGCTGTGTAAATTATTTATCCCTTGTGACTTCTCTGGATTTTTTTTCCACCTTCTGATTTGTTCTTAAATCCTTACACTGGCTCCCGGTTAAGTTTAGGGCAGATTTCAAAATCCTCCTTTAAACATATAAAGCATTAAATGGCCGAGGTCCAGCTTACTTGTCTGAACTTATCATGACTTACAAAAACCGGAGCGCACATTAAGATCTCAAGATGCCGGTCTGCTTATGATTCCAAGAATTAATAAAATAACAATGGGAGGTCGAGCTTTTAGTTACAGGACTCCCTAAAGTGTGGAGTGGTCTGCCTGCTCCTATAAGAGATGTCCCTTCAGTCTCAGCTTTTAAATCCCAGCTGAAGACTCACTACTTCAGTTTAGCACACCCTGACTAGAGCTGCTGATTAACTGTACAGACTGCATCTCTGTTGTTAGTCAGTAGCACTAAAACATAAGTGACATGATAGTTAGAATTTGTTACTAACCCTCACCTATTCTGTTTCTCTTATTGGTACTCAAATGTGGCACTTGGTGCCACGGCCCACCTGTCAAGTTGTTTTGCCTGCCTAAGTCATTCCTGATGGAGGATTGCAGGAATCGTGGGAAAGAGGGGTCCTTTCATCGCATTAGCGCTATTTCAGCCGTGGAATGGCCAAATTGGGGAAGACAGCTTGATGAATGAGGTCTCCAGGACTCTAAACAAATCCAAATCATATTATGGGATATCATCTACTGTTAAATTCTACTCAGTACTTCTAAAATTTTTTATTTTTATACTGTATTGTGGATTTGTTCTGTTCTGTGTATTGTATTGTATTGACCCCCTTCTTTTTGACACCCACTGCACGCCCAACCTACCTGGACAGGGGTCTCTCTTTGAACTGCCTTTCCCAGGTTTCTTCCATTTTTCCCCTACGAGGGTTTTTCCTTGTCTTCTTAGAGAGTCGAGGCTGGGGGGCTGTCAAGCGGCAGGGCCTGTTAAAGCCCATTGCGGCACTTCTTGTGTGATTTTGGGCTATACAAAAATAAACTGTATTGTATTTTATTGTATTTGTTTTTTTGACTTGCTGTTTGGAATCTGTTCAGTTTGGACTGGCCTGTGCTTGAGGCAAGTCCTCTTTGCCTTGGTGCTCCATGGAGTTTCATGGTGACTATAATACAAATTGTGAAGAATAAATCTTTTATTCTATAAATATTCAGTGGTTGGTCTTATCACCAGCTGGGGTTTGAAGGTTATATCCCCCTCTAGTGGGCATTTTTGGAATGTACTGAAATTTATGTGCTTTGAGACTCCAAGTTCATGTCCGCTCTTCCCATCTCTCAACGACCGATTTAACTGGATATTCAGTGACTTGGAGATTTTCTTGTCTCCTGCCCCTGACTTGTGCTTTTTATGAGGTTGTTTGGAGTGCTTTGTGTCTTCTTTGTCTAAGTTAGGCCACCATGCCAACTCACTATATGGTGGACCTTCCGGAAACAATCAATTGAAACCCCCGACGGGTGGTCCCCCTTGAACTAATCATGTGACTGCTAAAGCCAATGGGTCACACCAGTGATGATTTAGACGTGCCATTTATAATACTTATGCAATCAGTTATTTGTATATTATATTTGTCATGTATTTAAGCCACATTCCACATCAGTCTGTTTTCACTTTGACATTGTGATATATGGCCGGCCTTTCATCCCGGCCAATACCCCAAGCCACCAGGTGGAGCCCTCTCTGCAGCATGGAGGTGCCCCGAAAGCCAGCAGGGAATTATGGACACTGGAGTTTTCCTTTACAGCCCTGCTGGATACCACGGGGGCCGCTAGAAGGCGCTGCAGGGAGGAGCAGCGACTATTTGCCTTGCACCCCGGAAGTACGTCCGAGTCACATGGACAAGAAAAATGACATACTTCCGGGGTGAAGAAAAAGGATTTTTATCTGACCCGGAAGTGTTCCATGTCACGTGGACAGAGAGGGCAAAACACTTCTGGGTCAAGGACTATAAAAGGACTATGGGAAATCCCAGACGGCAAGCTGAGCTGGGTGGAAGGGTGGCAAAGCGTCAGGGAGTGGAGGATTGATTATTGTTATTATTTATGAGTACAGTGGAGTGTAACTGCTTTGTGCACATTATTACTTTAATAAAGTCAATTACTGGACTTTTATCTGGTGTCTGACTGTGGTCTGAGGGTTCAAGGCGTCACGGGGACCCTTAATCTGTCACAACATTAAAGAGTCTTTTTATGTTAATCAGTGACAAAACAAGCCAAATGAAATCTGCTGTGATCCAATCCTGTATTAACAATAAAATATGAAAACCTCTAAGGGGGTGAATGTTTTTATAGGTACTGTTAGTCAACTACATAAATCAAAACTTCTTTTGGAAGAATTACTGGGAAGTTAAAATATGCCAGAACATAAGAAATTTGACAAATGAGAGGAGGCCATTCAGTCTATCATCTCCATTTGATTAGCTACTTGTTACGCTCTACCAATATACCCATCCAGATGATTCTTAAAGGTTGTCAAGGTTTCTACTTCAACTCCATGTCTCAGTGGTCTCACGTCTCTTTGTGTAAAGAAGTTCATCCCGGCTTCAGTCTTAAATGCACTTCTCCTTAATGTCCACCGATGTCCTGGAGTATGAGATTCACCCCTATAGTTTATACTTCACGCTCAGAACGTGTACGCATCATGGCTGGCACGCATTCCCAGCGTTCATTTGATGCGTCCTCTGTTCACGTCCTCAGAAACAAACGGGATGTGTGCGCGAGTTGCAGTGCCAGCAAAAAGTCGGGGGCACAGTGTGACCAAGTCGGGACATGACGTCAGAGTCTCTGTTTACTGTCTACATGTGACAGAAAGCCGCTTTGTGGATCCTACAGGATCGAGGTGCCTGCTACGATGTTTGATGAATGGTTCGATGGTGAAGCAAAATGCAGACATACAAATGCATTCGTGGTGTTTATATTCAAGTGTCGCATATTCCCCATCGTGATGACACGATACATTGTAAAAGTCTCACATACCATCTTCTGTGCCATCTTTTATTTTTTTGCAACTTCACAACAGCATCAGGATGTACATCAGCGTATTTCAAAAGAAAAAGGTCTTTTTTTTTTATTAATATAAACTTCGGCTTAAATCTCAAAATGTCCACTTTAATTCCGTAGTTTATCTTATTATTGAAGTACAATGTCATAAATGCCATCTTAAAACCGACCCAGTTGTTAATCAATACCTGCTTCTGGAGCTTCCTCCTGACCTGACAGCAGCAATCGCCATGCAGAACACGTTACATTTATGACACTCCAATTATCTGCACATTTAGAATCCTTAGATTTATACTTGAGATCACTTTCATGATGAAATGCATTAAAGTATGTATTTTACAGATAAGTCGTTAATTTCATTTAAATAATGAATACTGATAATAATTACACATTTGGGTGGTGACACGGTGACGTAGCGGTAGCACTGCTGCCTCGCATTTGGGAGTCCCGTCGCTGGTGTTCCCTGCCTGGAGTTTGCATGTTTTCCTGGTGGGTTTCCACAGTGGGCAGCGGTTTCCTTCCAAAGACATGAAGGTTTGGGGATTTGGTGATGCTAAAGTGACACTAGTGTGTATGTGAGTGCTTGTGTTCACCTTGCGATGAGCTGATGCCCTGTCCAGGCATTGTTTCTGCCTTGTGCCCAATGCTAGCTGGAATGGGCACATCCCTGGATTGACAGATATAGTCATATGAAAAAGTTTGGGACCCCCTCTCAGCCTGCATAAGAATTTACTCTCCTTTCAACAAAAAAGACAACAGTGGCTTGTCTTTCATCTCCTAGGAACATCTGAGTACTGCGGTGTTTTCTGAACAAAGATTTTTAGTGACGCAGTATTTAGTTGTGTGAAATTAAATCAAATGTGAAAACCTGGCTGTGCACAAATGTGGGTCCCCTTGTCATTGTGCTGATTTGAATGCCTGTCACTGCTCAATGCTGATTGGTTGATGAGCTCGTTAAGCCTTGAACTTCATAGACAGGTGTGTCCACTCATGAGATATAAAGGGATTTAAGGTGGTCAATTACAAGTTGGGCTTCCTTCCCTTTGACTCTCCTCTGAAGAGTGACAGCATGGGATCCTCAAAGCAACTCTCCAAAGATCTGAAAACAAAGATGGTTGAGTCTCCTGGTTTAGGGGAAGGCTACAAAAAGCCATCTCAGAGGTTTAAACTGTCAGTTTCTGTAACTGTAAGGAATGGAATCAGGAAATGGAAGGCCACAGGCACAGTTGCTGTTAAACCAGCAGGTCTGGCAGGCCAAAAAAAATACAGGAGCAGCATATGAGCAGGATTGTGAGAATGGTGACAGACAACCCACAGATCACCTCCAAAGACCTGCAAGAACATCTCACTGCAGATGGTGTATCTGTACATCGTTCTACAATTCAGCGCACTTTTCACAAAGAACATCTGTATGGCAGGGTGATGAGAAAGAAGCCCTTTCTGCACTCACGCCACAAACAGAGTCGCTTGTTTTATGCCAATGCTCATTTAGACAAGTCAGATTCAGTTTGGAACAAAGTGCTTTGGACTGATGAGACACAAATTGAGTTATCTGGTCATAACAAAAAGTGCTTTGCATGGCGGAAGAAGAACACCGCATTCCAAATTTGGTGGAGGTGCCATCATGCCGTGGAGGTGTGTGGCTAGTTCAGAGACTGGGGCCCTTGTTAAATTTCCCATTTGTGAATTTCCCATTGGGATTAATAAAGTATCTATCTATCTATCTATCTATCTATCTATCTATCTATCTATCTATCTATCTATCAAAAGTCAAGGATCAGATGAATTCAACCCAATATCAACAAATTCTTCAGGATAATGTTCAACCATCAGTCACAAAGTTGAAGTTACGCAGGGGTTGGATATTCCAACAAGACAATGACCCAAAACACAGCTGGAAATCTACAAAGGCATTCATGCAGAGGGAGAAGTACAATGTTCTGGAATGGCCGTCACAGTCCCGACTTGAATGTCATCGAAAATCTATGGGATGATTTGAAGCAGGCTGTCCATCAAATTGAACTGAACTGGAGAGATTTTGTAAGAAGAATGGTGAACAAGACCTCCATCCAGAATCAGACACTCATCAGAGGCTATAGGAGGACAGCGTCTAGAGGACAAAAGGAGGCTCAACTAAGTATTGATGTCATATCTCTGTTGGGGTGCCCACATTTATGCACCTGTCTAATTTTGTTATGATGCATATTGCATATTTTCTGTTAATCCAATAAACTTAATGTCACTGCTGAAATCCTACTGTCTCAATAAGGCATGTCAGATATTAAAAGGAAGTTGCTACTTTGAAAGCTCAGCCAATGAGAAACAAAAATCCAAAGAATTAAGAGGGGTTCCCAAACTTTTTCATATGACTGTAATCATTCCTTCTCAGAGATATTGTGGCAAGGAGTCCTGGGAATTTAATGGATGTTTCAGGTGATTCACAACACAGCAAAGCCGAAACGTTTTCTCACCGTGGTATCATCTCACACTGCCACCTGGTGGAATCTTCCAGATTTACATAAAGTATGTGTGCAAGTACAACGCTTGCGTGGCAGTAGCGTCCACTGGAGCACGAGTTGCGTGAAGTATAAACCCAGCTTTAGGCCAAAAGAACATTGCTGGACAGCCAGTCACAGGTTTGCTGGTTTCCTTTATGTTCGGCCTAGGCTGCTCATGGAATACTGTCAATATTCCGAAGAGTGTTCTCAATGCTGTCTTCTGACATTAGGGAATATTACACATTTGTTGCTACATTTAATTTCAAAGTCTGGGAGAACAGAATTCTTAAACATAGCAATAAGCAATTCAAAAATGTGCAATGTATAATCGTGCTCATTTCAGCAAGTGCTGTTTGCCAAGTGGAATTAAATGCCAAATGTTACACAGTGCGTGTGCAGTTTGAAAGTCTCCATAACCCAACGCCCGTTTTCCTAGTTTCTCCATTTCCATTTGCTGTATGCTGTAGGAAGCTCTGCCTTTCCCTCCATGTACCAAGTGTTGGAAATGTCCACGGATGCTCGATATTATAAGAACACCAAGCAGGTACCATGATGTGCATCAGTAAACCTGACGTTGTACGTTCTCATCTTATACTTCTTCTTTAAAATGATCTTAGCGGCTAAGGAATTTGAGCAAACCTATAAAAAGATATCCCATATTTATCAAATCCGGACCACCCAATCCATGCCAATAATGCTCTTTTAAAACTGAGTAGGCAGTGCCCATATTTTTTTAAGCCACGTAATGGTTCATTTGTCAGCATACAGCATTAACATCTGATATTAGTTTAGCAGCTCACTGTAGGGCTTCAATGCAACCGCAATGTATATACACATAAATAAACATTTGTTGTTGACAGTACTCAGCTTGGGGTGCCATCTGTTCTCTCCAAGCACTGAAACACTAGGCCCATCCATAGATAGATGTGCAGCCCTGCAGACAATGCAAGCGAAGAAAAATCCAGTAACTGCAATGGCTGCACTCAATATCTGTAGGAATGAGGCGCTAACTGCTCAGATAACTGCGCACTCGGGCGTTGGACATGCAGCAAAATATAAAGGAATAATACGACATGCCGCCAAGTGGAGCCTCAAATAAAAGATTCCAGTGTCAATGTGTGTGACTGTGGCTTTATTTGTGCACAAGTACGTTCTGGTTTCCCATTTTTTTGTAAGGCCTCTTCTAGGAGAAGCTTGGATTCCTAACAGCAATGAACTGGGGAAACATCCATCCATCCATCCATTTTCCAACCCACTGAATCCGAACACAGGGTCACGGGGGTCTGCTGGAGCCAATCCCAGCCAACACAGGGCACAAGGCAGGAACCAATCCCGGGCAGGGTGCCAACCCACCGCAGGACACACACACGCACACCCACACTCCAAGCACACACTAGGGCCAATTTAGAATCACCAATCCACCTAACCTGCATGTCTTTGGACTGTGGGAGGAAACTCACGCAGACACGGGGAGAACATGCAAACTCCACGCAGGGAGGACCCGGGAAGCGAACCCAGGTACTGGAGAAACAGCAAAAGAAAATATATGGGCAAAGATACAAAAACTGAGTTGTTACCAGAGAAATCACGCATACTATGTCTATATTGTATATTACACTCTTGATTCACGGACCCCAATGTCTTACTTGTGTTTCTGAGTGGATGAGTAGTAATCTTCTCAAACTAAATAAGGAGAAAACAGAAATTTTAGTGATTGGCAATAAGGGATATAATGAGGTTATTAGAAATAAACTTGATGCCTTAGGATTAAAGGTCAAGACGGAGGTAAAGAATTTAGGGGTAACTATTGACTCTGATCTGAATTTTAAATCACATATTAATCAGATTACTAGGACAGCATTTTTACACTTAAGAAATACAATGGGAGTAGATTCATACCTGGTGGCATGGATCGTGGACTATCTTACAGACTGACCTCAGTATGTGCGTCTCGGGAACTGCAGGACTGACATTGTGGTCAGCACCACAGGAGCGCCGCAGGGGACTGTACTTTCTCCGGTCCTGTTCAGCCTATATACATCGGACTTCCAATACAACTCGGAGTCCTGCCACGTGCAAAAGTTCGCTGACGACACTGCTATCGTCGGCTGCATCAGGAGTGGGCAGGAGGAGGAGTATAGGAACCTAATCAATGACTTTGTTAAATGGTGCGACTCAAACCACCTACAACTGAACACCAGCAAAACCAAGGAGCTGGTGGTGGATTTTAGGAGGCCCAGACCTCTCATAGACCCCGTGATCATCAGAGGTGACTGTGTGCAGACGGTGCAGACCTATAAATACCTGGGAGTGCCGCTGGATGATAAATTAGACTGGACTGACAATACTGATGCTCTGTGCAAGAGAGGACAGAGCCGACTATACTTCACTAGAAGGCTGGCGTCCTTCAACATCTGCAATAAGATGCTGCAGATGTTCTATCAGACGGTTGTGGCAAGCGCCCGCTTCTACGCGGTGGTGCGCTGGGGAAGAAGAAGGACGCCTCACGCCTGGACAAAATGGTGAGGAAGGCAGGCTCTATTGTAGGCACGGAGTTGGACAGTTTGACATCTGTGGCAGAGCGACGGGCGCTGAGCAGACTCCTGCCAATCATGGAAAATCCACTGAACAGGATCATCTCCAGACAGAGGAGCAGCTTCAGTGACAGACTGAGGAGATCGGTCCTCCACCACACTATGTGACTCTTCAGTTTTACCCAGGAGGTAAACCTTAACACTACACAAGGTTATTGTCTGTTATACCTGCCTTGCACTCTTCACCTGGCATTTTTTTTTTTTGTTTAACTTGCATTGCGTTTTTATTACTCTTTAATTTAATATTGTTTTTTGTATCAGTACGCTGCTGCTGGAGTATGTATGTATGTATGTGTGTGTGTGTGTGTGTGTGTGTGTGTGTGTGTGTGTGTGTGTGTGTGTGTGTGTGTGTGTGTGTGTTTCTATCTATCTATCTCTATCTATCTATCTATCTATCTATCTATCTATCTATCTATCTATCTATCTATCGGCAGTCCCCGGCTTACATACGAGACAGGGACTGTAGGTTTGTTCTTAAGTTGAACTTGTATGTAAGTCGGAGCAGGTCCATTATTTTAATAAATGCTGTTGTTGACCGACTGTAACCAAGTGCTCTGCCAATGAATGATGGAGTTTCACCTCTCTCTGACCTTTTTACTATTCTGACTTTATTTTCCATGGTGATGGTTTTTCTCTTCTTCACTGTATAATCAGATTTGTGTTTCAGAGACATTCTTGAAGGGTGAAGACAAAAGGTTAAGATGAGCTCTTCTGCACAGCACTGTCCACGCTATCACAGCAGGATGGCACCCCTCATCAGCACATCTGGCGTACTGATTAGAGACAACTTCCTGCTATGTACGTAACAATACAAGCAGGCTTGCTATTGAGAATGAATGGGGGCAGCAAGGGGCGATTCACCACCCACCCACCACACCGTCACCTCCACTTGCATACAGTATGCAGCCTGCAGCGTCTGCCCATTGAGAATGAACAGGGTGTGGCCAAAGTCGAGTAGTGAATTGCCCACCACCGCCCCCATTCAACAGGCAGACACCCGAGACACACTACAATGCTGCCCCCCGCCACCCCATTCACCCACAATCGGGTCACCGCTTACAGCATCACCAGCTGCCCACCAAGAATGAACGGGGCAGCCATGTGTGGAGGGCAGGCAGTGAAACGCCCCCATCCTTCCCATCCAGCCTCCGTCCAGTAAGGGGCAGTAGCTGTGGCGATGTGGTGAGTGGGCAGCGAACCGCCCCATCAAGCCAATGTCCAGCAAATGAGCAGTAGCTGTGGGCCCGGTGATACTGAGAATAAATGGTATGTGGCCCCCACCGCCCCATTCATCAACCAGAGCCGCCTGAGGGACACTACACTGCACGAGCAGTGAAATCGCCCCCCTCCAGCCACTGCTTGCAGCGTCCCCAGGCTGAAGATGACAGAGCAGAAGTTACTAAAGCGCCTGCGTTGCGTCCCCCACACAGATGAAGGAGCAGCTGCGGCCCCATTCGTATGCAAGTCATATGTCAGATGTCCATAACTTGGGGACTACCTGTATAGCAAAAGTTAGATCTCTTATAACATTGCAAGATGCTGAGAAATTCGGTCACACTTTTGTTTTCAGTTGGCTGGATTACTGTAACGCACTCCTCTTAGGACCACCAAAAAAGACATCAATCAATTGCAACGAGTGCAGAATGCAGCTGCTAGAATTCCTAACTATGAAAAGAAAATCCGAGCACATCACACCAGTCTGAGCGTAACTACACTGGTTACCAGTGCCATTTAGAATTGACTTTAAAATCCTGCTGATGGTTTACAAAGCCTTCAATAATCTGCTCCACCTTATATTTCAGAATGTCTTACACCTTACACTCCCAATCGTAACCTTAGATCTTCAAATGAGTGTCTACTTAGAATTCCAAGAGCTAAACTTAATAGGAGTGGTAAGGCGGCCTTCTGCTGTTATGCACCTCTAATCTGGAATAGCTTGCCAGTAGGAATTCGCCAGGCTAATACAGTGGAGCACATTAAAACACTGCTGAAAACACATTCCTTTAACATGGCTTTCTCAGGGCTTCATCTTAATTAATCCTGATACTCTGTATATGCATTTCATTCTCATTCTCATTATCATTATCATTCCAGGTGGCTCCGTAATCCGTACTAACTACTTTCTCTTCTTTTCTTTTTCCATTTTTTTTGTGATCTGCGTCATCACCACCTGATCAAAGCATCGTGATGTCCCTCCATTGATGGATTGAAGGCCCGAAGTCCACATGACCCTCATCATCAAGTTCTTCCATGTGAACCCTGAATACAATGAGGACCGATTGTGAGGTCATTTATGACAGGTAGAATGTCTAGAGGGGGGCTGGTCAGGTGGTCTCTTGGCCTTGGAACCCCTGCAGATTTTTTTTTTTTCCTCCAGCCGTCTGGAGTTTTTTAAATTGTTTTTTCTGTCCTCCCTGGCCATTGGACCTTACTCTTATTCTATGTTAATTAGTGTTCCCTAATTGTATTTTCTTATTTATGTTGTCTTTTTTCTCTTTCTTCATCATGTAAAGCACTTTGAGCTACATCATTTGTATGAAAACGTGCTATAGAAATAAATGTTGTTATTGTTATTGTGGACAAAATAATCACAAAGAGGTAAATAAATAGTACCTGGCAAATATCCGGTCCTTAATTCCCTTCTCTTTGCCATATTGCACAGACTGAGCTTCTGTCCTCCCACTAAAACAAAGAAATGTGCAATTAAATAACACGTAAAAATAAAAATGATGTTTAAACAGGATACTGTTAAGTCAATGAATTGCGGCTACTATTGAAAATAATCCACAATACTCAAACATCACTTCATATAATGACCACCATAATACCCTCGAAACAGAAGTGCCCTCATTCATGAGGCATAGTGTTACAAAAGTAAATGTCCCTGAAACACACGGGTTTCTTAATCTACTTAAACAGACACATTTTCGTACTCAAAATTTCACCACTCCTGTTACAAACAAAAAATTAAAAATGAAAACATTTGTGTTTCTTTTCAAAATAGAGGCTAAGTACATTCTTCTTTAATTTTCTGGTTTAAAGAACACTCCACCCAAAAATGATACAGTGCATCCAGAAAGTATTCACAGCACATCACTTTTTCCACAATTTGTTATCTTACAGCCTTATTCCAAAATGGATTAAATTCATTTTTTTCCTCAGAATTCTACACACAACACCCCATAATGACAACATGAAAAAATCTTACTTGAGATTTTTGCAAATTTATTAAAAATAAAAAAAACTAAGAAATCCCATGTCCATAAGTATTCACAGCCTTCGCTCAATACTTTGTCGATGCCCCTTTGGCACCAATTCCAGCCTCAAGTCTTGTTGAATATGATGCCACAAGCTTGGCACACCTATCCTTGGCCAGTTTCGCCCATTCCTCTTTGCAGCACCTCTCAAGCTCCATCAGGTTGGATGGGAAGCGTCGGTGCACAGCCATTTTAAGATCTCTCCAGAGATGTTCAATCGGATTCAAGTCTGGGCTCTGGCTGGGCCACTCAAGGACATTCACAGAGTTGTCCTGAAGCCACTCCTTTGATATCTTGGCTGTGTGCTTAGGGTCGTTGTCCTGCTGAAAGATGAACCGTCGCCTCAGTCTGAGGTCAAGAGCGCTCTAGAGCAGGTTTTCATCCTGGATGTCTCTGTATGTTGCTGCAGTCATCTTTCCCTTTATCCTGACTAGTCTCCCAGTCCCTGTCGCTGAAAAACATCCCCTCAGCATGATGCTGCCACCACCATGCTTCACTGTAGGGATGGTGCCAGGTTTCCTCCAAACGTGTTGCCTGGCATTCACACCAAAGAGTTCAATCTTTGTCTCATCAGACCAGAGAATTTTCAATCTCATGGTCTGAGAGTCCTTCAGGTGCCTTTTGGCAAACTCCAGGTGGGCTGCCATGTGCCTTTTACTAAGGAGTGGCTTCCGTCTGGCCACTTTATCATACAGGTCTGATTGGTGGATTGCTGCAGAGATGGTTGTCCTTCTGGAAGGTTCTCCTCTCTCCACAGAGGACCTCTGGAGCTCTGACAGAGTGATCATCGGGTTCTTGGTCACCTCCCTGACTAAGGCCCTTCTCCCCCGATCGCTCAGTTTAGATGGCCGGCCAGCTCTAGGAAGAGTCCTGGTGGTTTCGAACTTCTTCCACTTACGGATGATGGAGGCCACTGTGCTCATTGGGACTTTCAAAGTAGAAATTTTTCTGTAACCTTCCCCAGATTTGTGCCTCAAGACAATCCTGTCTCGGAGGTCTACAGACAATTCCTTTGACTTCATGCTTGGTTTGTGCTTTTACATGAACTGTCAACTGTGGGACCTTCTATAGACAGGTGTGTGCCTTTCCAAATCAGGTCCAGTCAACTGAATTTACCACAGGTGGACTCCAATGAAGCTGCAGAAACATCTCAAGGATGATCAGGGGAAACAGGATGCAGCTGAGCTCAATTTGGAGCTTCACGGCAAAGGCTGTGAATACTTATGTACATGGGCTTTCACAGTTTTTTTATTTTTAATAAATTTGCAAAAACCTCAAGTAAACTTTTTTCACGTTGTCATTATGGGGTGTTGTGTGTAGAATTCTGAGGAAAAAAATGAATTTAATCCATTATGGAATAAGGCTGTAACATAACAAAATGTGGAAAAAGTGATGCGCTGTGAATACTTTCCGGATGCACTGTACGCTACTAAAGCTGCATTGCATTTCAACTGGGAAATCTGAAGCTCCTAGTCAGAGCTTTTAACTGGCACAACCCTACAAGTCGGATTTCCAACTTGAAAACTCCGGGCTATTCTGTCGAAGTCTGAGTTTGTCCGACTTCAGATTATGACGTCAATCAGAATGGAGACGTACATCGTGAACTTTGGTGAAAGCTGTAGTACTAGAATGTTTATTAGCACTTCTGTCTATTTGTGTCCCAGTAAATAAGTCGTACACACACAGAACGGTCCAACCTCTTTCAGTGGATATGCTGCTGTGGTGTTTGAATGCGCAAAATACCATGTAATGCATTCCTTATCTGCTGCCATTTGCTACGAAAAAGCAAACACAACAAGTGTTTTCCAAATTAGCTTTCCAAACGTTTTACTGGACGCAGTGTGGTGTCATTCCCAGCTCTGACATCCTAGGTAAATGGAACACAGCATTACTCTGCTTATGATGTGTGCTGATTTTCCAAAAGCATTTCTTTAATAAACAGTCAATCCTCAACATTTGTGCGTTAAAATGTCGCAACGTCAAGTACTTATGTGATTTTTTTTTTTTTTTTAAACCTATTTTTATTTAACTTTTGTGGGGTTCATGGTGATGCACAATAGAGAAAAATGAGGTGTGATGCGCACAAGTTTGGGGAACAGCTCGAATCCAACTAGACGCTTCACCGGTCTTTTTCACCCTACT
Organism: Erpetoichthys calabaricus; assembly: GCF_900747795.2. Taxonomy (NCBI): domain Eukaryota; kingdom Metazoa; phylum Chordata; class Cladistia; order Polypteriformes; family Polypteridae; genus Erpetoichthys; species Erpetoichthys calabaricus. The sequence goes on along the minus strand of NC_041401.2, from coordinate 194,799,832 downwards.
GCTGTAGACTAAACAGCTCCCCAAGCATTTGCCTCATATTTTCATTGTTTTGCTTAAAATATCGAGTTTTATGTTGCAATTATGGCCCCAATGTGTAGAGCAAGTCCTTCGGTCTCTAAACCCAAGTCCACAAAGTCAGTGCGATACGGCTCAGGAAGAAAATAAAGGTGTTAGAGAAACTTCACGATTGGAATGTCAGCTATGGTCTGACGTTAACAAGATCAGGCAGCTGGGTAGAGACGTGGAGGCTGCCAGACCCATCGATTGATCGATCGCAGCGTTACGGATAAACATCAACTCACCTCAGCTGTTCTCACATATGCCAAGATTTTTAAGGATCTCAAGCGGCACAAGAAGCAGATGTCGCTGACGGATTATTTCAAGCCAGTGCATCCTTCACAATCTCCGACGTCCGCCGTGAAGTGCTGATGGTAATGTTGAGACCACGCCAGTCTCGATGTCTTCTGAGAGCAGTGACTACAGGTGAATTTCTTGTTTTTAAATTCAGATGTGAGCACAAAAGGTCACAGAATTCTAGTGAACGACTTGTGCGAAAAAAATTTTTTGCCAACTGCATTTTATGGGTTATTTCATTGTTACTGTGTTATGAAAAGTGCTTATTATAAAACTGGTGTTCTGTTATAAGGGATTGTTTGCAAAAAAGTATGTTTTGTGCACTTTCTAGTGTAAGATTACAGCTTTTGCTGATGGCGGGTACCTAACCCAAACCCATATTTCCCCATAAGTTCAATGTATTAACATGTAACCCTTATGAAAGTTGACGATTGACTGAATCAGCAACAAATGTTTGTGTTTTGCATATTGTGAGCAAACAACTGGATAAGTGACACGTGGATTATGTGACATGTGGACCATAAGGTGTTATTTATTTACCGTATATACTCGCGTATAAGTCGGGGTCTGATTTTATGATCGATTTTTTCGGGTTTTAAGACCTGACTTATATGCCCGTTCAAAAATGCAACATTTAATTAATTTTTTTTTTTATATCTTCCTGCCTCCTCCAATCTCTCGCCAGTTTCTCAGACACATCAAATTTTGTTGCAGCAGCGCAGTTCCCAATTTCTTTTGCCATTTCAATGACTTATAATGTAAAACCAGCTTCATATTTTCTTCTGATCATAGATAAGGGATGTTCTTACGATAAACGTGTACGAGGGTGTGAGATACAAAAAACACAAAACAGTGCAAACGTCGCTTCGTAATCGTTTGGGTATTAAATACCGTGTGGTCACGTAGGCAGAATACAAAGAAAGAAAAAGCCGTGTGCTCCATGGTTACTCTCTCAGGTGGGCCTTAGCATATCAGAATCTCTTGGAACAATAGCGTGAGTTTTCTGCATTTGACTTAAACGACCGACATTATAAAATACTGGAAATTATACGTAAAATTAGGCCCCGACTTATCCGCGGGAGAACTTAAACGCAAGTATATATGGTATTTATTTTATTAACACAAATATTTTTCATGTTGTTTCCTGTTACACAACATTGGTCACCACTGGCTTGTTTTATATCCATCCATCCATCCATTTTCCAACCCGCTGAATCCGAACACAGGGTCACGGGGGTCTGCTGGAGCCAATCCCAGCCAACACAGGGCACAAGGCAGGAACCAAACCTGGGCAGGGTGCCAACCCACCGCAGGACACACACAAACACACACCAAGCACACACTCGGGCCAATTTAGAATCGCCAATCCACCTAACCTGCATGTCTTTGGACTGTGGGAGGAAACCCACACAGACACGGGGAGAACACGCAAACTCCACGCAGGGAGGACCCGGGAAGCAAACCCAGGTCCCCAGGTCTCCCAACTGCGAGGCAGCAGCGCTACCCACTGCGCCACCGTGCCGCCCTTGTTTTATATCAGATGTATTTATATCTTTACATTTTTACGGGTACGAATCCCGTAACTGCCAATAGGGACTCTGCTCTGTTGGGCCCTTAACCTGCAATTGCTTAGCGCTTTGAGTAGTGAGAAAAGCGCTACATAAATGCAAAAAATTATTATTATCTTTAATTTCCATGAAGACTTTTTCTCTGTTATCACTACAAAACACATTAAGTAGGTAAAATATTAAGTAAACATATTTAATTTTTGGGTGGAGAGTTTACTTAATGCAATTTCCTCACCCAGGCAACAAGCAGCCATATAAGTGCACATGTGAACTTGTTTATAGGCAAAGTGCATGGACACACCATGAGGGACGTTTTCAGTTTGGATAATTGTTATGTTTATTTACACAATGAATTTTTTTCACTGACCTAAACCCATAAATGACGGCCTCGTTTCAGGACATTAAGTAGGAATCTGCAGTACTATCCAAATTAATTTTGACCTATCTGATGAAATAGAAGACTTTGAATTTTTCACTTACCAGTAGCGGAACTTGGATCCCAATGTGAAATAATGTGCAAAAAAGTTCTTTTGTGGGGGCAACGGTCTGTCCAAACGGAAGAAAGTGTGATGCTCTACACAGGCTTTCCATAAATTCTTACAGGCTCGATAATTTACCATGTTGAATCCCAATATGGTTTCTCTCGTTTCATGCTGCAAGAGGACAAAATATTAAAAATTACTCAACACTGGCAAAAAAAATATGTAATATTCGATCATCTTCCTCAATAAATAAATGACCAAGTATAATATTTTTGTCTCATTTGTTTAACTGGGTTCTCCTTATCTACTTTTAGGACTTGAGTGAAAATCTGATGATGTTTTAGGTCATATTTATGCAGAAATATAAAAAATTCTAAAGGGTTCACAAACTTTCAAGCACAACTGTATGAAGTTGTTTTATTGCACTTCCTAATATGATATAAAAAAATCTTTAATGTAGGGTGAGCTGCAGGACAATAACAGATTAAGACAACTTGGACTTAGTCGGTGTTATTAGAGTTCTTTTAAAATCAGAACCCGCTAGTATTTCACAATTCTGTTGCCATCTATTTGTAGTTATCCATTGTATGCAGCCCATTACAGATCTAAATAAATAAATAAACGTTCTTTCTGGAATCTTCATATTGATGGGTCTTTTGGGAAGCAAAAATAATTCCCCTTTGGCATCGCTCTGAAGAACAACCCTGGCAATTTCATATTTAAGAGTGAAGGTGAGATGGTTTTTAAAGTATGATTTCTTGAGCAGTAAACATCTGCACACCGCGAATGAACCTTTTACAAATCTAAACCTGCAGCAATCGTTGATCATTATCAACTAGACGAGCAACCCTGGGAGGATAAACAAACATTTACACGATGAGTTCCTAAAAGAGTTTGCTTAAATTGTACAGAACAGGGGTCTCTCTGGAAATAAATGGAAGGGGAAAACAATTAGGTAAGCACATATAAGACTGAAGTGATTAAACAATTTTATCTGCAGATTATTATTGGAAAAACCTGACGTTATCAAACTGCAGCTCAATGGGGTTTGATCTGATTAACAACACAGGAAAGGAGCAGCTGCCCTAACCCTAACCAGTATAAACACAGGATGGGGGGCTACAGTGGTTTAACAACCCCGATCTCTGGCACCCAGAACCTGATCTTTCAGTACCAGCTATACAGGAACAATCAAGACAAGGCCCTGATCATCCTGCCCCTCATGTGCCAATGGCATTCCCATCATACAATAAATCAGTTCCTTTCCAAATTCTTATCAATATACTTTTGACTAATACAGTTAGGTCCATAAATATTTGAACAGAGACAACTTTTTTCTGATTTTGGTTCTGTACATTACCACAATGAATTTTAAATGAAACAACTCCGATGCAGTTGAAGTGTAGACTTTCAGCTTTAACTCAGAGGGGTGAGCAAAACGACTGCATAAAAATGTGAGGCAACGAGTGGAGGTGAGGACAAGACAAAAACGTTTTATTCTGCTGGCACTGCCAGGCAGGTGGCGCAAGTGAGAAGGGGGGGGCCACGACATTGAGAAATGACAGCATCCGTTTTGTGAAGGTTCATTCCATTTTCTAATAAATCCCATTTTCTAACTTTAGCTTGACTCCTCCTCATATTAACTGAATGACTGAAGTAAATGAAAAATGTGAAATGCTCGAACTTTCATATCAGTTCACTTAGTTGCCAAACGCCCTTGAAAGTTACGTCATGCCGGCATTGCCAAACGTATGTGTTTTATAACAGCTGAATAATCAGGCAGTTGTCTCCTTCAACTGGATTTATGGATTAGCAGTACGTGTTTAACTAAAACAAATGCAAGAATGTGTGTAACATTCAGAAATATGATTCTACACACCTTTATGAATTTCATAATTCAACCACATTCTAAAAGAGGTGCCAGTTCTTGCTTTCAGCAGACACATGAACCGTGAATAGCTGAGCACTTCACCACAAATGTGCACTGTTGTCGTAGGGATAGATAGATAGATAGATAGATAGATAGATAGATAGATAGATAGATAGATAGATAGATAGATAGATAGATAGATAGATAGATAGATAGATAGATAATAGATAGATAGATAGATAGATAGATAGATAGATAGAAAGATAGATAGATAGATATGTGAAAGGCACTATAGACAGACAGACAGACAGACAGACAGACAGACAGATAGATAGATAGATAGATAGATAGATAGATAGATAGATAGATAGATAGATAGAAGATAGATAGATAGATAGATAGATGTGAAAGGCACTATATAATAGATAGATAGATAGATAGATAGATAGATAGATAGATAGATAGATAGATAGATAGATAGATAGATGTGAAAGGCACTATATAATAGATAGATAGATAAGATAGATAGATAGATAGATAGATAGATAGATAGATAGATAGATAGATAGATAGATAGATATGTGAAAGGCACTATATGACAGACAGACAGACAGACAGATAGATAGATAGATGTGAAAGGCACTATATAATAGATAGATAGATAGATAGATAGATAGATAGATAGATAGATAGATAGATAGATAGATAGATAGATGTAAAAGGCACTATATAATAGATATATAGATAGATAGATAGATAGATAGATAGATAGATAGATAGATAGATAGATAGATAGATAGATAGATAGATGTAAAAGGCACTATATAATAGATAGATAGATAGATAGATAGATAGATAGATAGATAGATAGATAGATAGATAGATAGATAGATAGATAGATAGATAGATAGATAACTTTATTAATCCCAAGGGGAAATTCACAAAAAAAATGTAAAGCTATACAAGATGCCATTTTTCTTTGCTTTCCTCCTTTAAGATTTTGCTTCTTCGAGTGTTCAGTTTACTTTGCCAGGCCACTAGGAATAAGAAAGGCTGACTGCGTACATCATTAGCAGCACATTTAGACCTGCGTAGGGTCGCTCGTTCCAGTCTGTCCCTCATCACATTACTGTTCAAAAATAATAAAGGCTTACAGAGAAGACTTCATAATGTCTTTTCAGCGTTGCACAAATAATTGTGTCATTTCAAGCAAAATGTTTTGTTTTGGAATAAAAGTTGAAAAGCAATGAGTAGATAATGAGTAAAAACTGCACCCAAATTAATTAGGTGAAACAAACAAATTTTAAGGTAGGAACACCTGTCATAAAAGATTAATATGTCAGAAAATTGCAAAAGTCATCTTTTGAAAAAAATAAATAAATAAAGTGGAGAAAAATAGACCTCGGCGTTTAAAGATAAACCGATTTTCAATTCAGTAAAACTCAAATGCACCAGCAGGGGCCACCATGACGCCAATCTAAAGGCTACTGACGTCAAGGTCGCCTACTGAAGAGGATCACTAACACTAACTAACACCAATGGGTAAGCAAAACTGGTTGGTGTTAAAATCAATATAAGGAGGTCAGTCAGTCATTATCCAACCCGCTATATCCTAACTACAGGGCCACAGGGGTCCACTAGAGCCAATCCCAGCCAACACAGGGTGCAAGGCAGGAACAAATGCCCGGGCAGGGTGCCAGCCCACTGCAGGGCACACACACACCAAGCACACACAATTTAGAATCGCCAATACACCTAACTTGGACTGTGGGAGGAAACCCACGCAGACACGAGGAGAACATGCAAATCTACGCAGGGAGGACCCGGGAAGCGAACCCGGGTCTCCTAACTGCAAGGCAGGAACACTACCACTGCGCCACCGTGCCGCCCATATAAGGAGGTGTCCTCCTTAAATATTATATTGGGATGTACTGCTTCCCATTCTGTGGGATTTACAGTCATTGAAATACAATACTAAGTCATTTATTTAAAGCTTCTTTAACGTTCAAATCTCTAACAGTGGAAGTGACTCATCTAACACCACGCCTTGGGTCAATTTACTCAGCTGGATAAAATAAGGTACTTTCACAAAACTGTGCTATTTCAATATAAATTATGAATCAGGACGCTACTGAGTCTCGCTTTTATGACAACTGTCTGAGAATTTGGAATGCATTATTAAAAATTCTCCCAGATGAACAAATAACAGCATTGCTATTTACTGCATTTCAAGCCGTGGCCTTGTTTCCAGCTTTTAATAGCCGAGTTCACATAACCTGACAGTTTTCTTCCTCAAAAAAATTTGGTGAAATTCCAATCAACCACCAGTGCAGTGAAGCAGTTTTCAAATAATTCTGTTTGTGAAGTAAAGTTCAAAGTGAACCTTACTTACTAATGCTGGAGTGAATAATGTCAAGACATTAAATACAAAAATAAACCTCCAGGATTAAAAAAGGCCTTTCAGTCTCCTTCTTCCTTTTCAGACAGACTGACACACACTCAGACAGATAGAAAGAACTTGTATTTGTCCCCAGGGGGAAATTTGACTTTTTGTAGAAGCACTTTAAATAAACAAACAATAAACAAATACACACACACAATGGTCTGAACACACAACAGAATAACTAAAAAGGAAGAAAATTGTAAAATAAAGAAACGTCTGACTTGGCAGTGCCCGCCCCAGTGACATGCTATACAGGTGTATTGCTGTTGGTATAAAGGAGTCCCAGTTGTGTTTCTTGACACGCTTCTGCTGATTGATTTGTTGCCTGAAAGTCCTCAGTGTTAGTGTGTCAAGGAGAGGATGTGCAGCTTTGTTTGTAATGGCACTCAGTTTTGTTTTAATTCTCTGCTGTGCTACAACCGCTGGGGGTCCACAGTGTGTCCCATAACCGAGTCTGCCATTTTAATCAGCTTGTTCCTTCAGTGGGCTTCTCTTGAAGTGATGTGACCAGCCCAGCACACCACAGTGTAAAAAAATAAAAATCACACTGACCACAGGGTTGTAGAAGATGTGAAGGATGTCACTTCACATATTAGAGGAGTGCAGTCTCCTAAGAAAGAAGAACCTTGCCCTGCCCTTTCTTCTCTAGTTTCCGAGTGTTCTGAGACCAGTTCAACCTGTCATTAATGTGGACCCCCAAATAACTTGTAGGAGTGGACCATCTCTACATCCACTTCTTGAACTGTGCAGTGAAAGTCAATCACCAGTTCTTTAGTTATGCTGATGTTAAGATGACGATTCTCAAGGTTCCCCTCCACCCATTAGTGCAGAACCATCTGACAATTTCTGCAAGTGACCTGAGCTGCTGTTATATTCATAGTCGGAGGTGCACAGAGTGAAGAGTAAAGGTGACAGGCCTGTCCCTTGTGTTGCTCACATCCTTAGATCAGAAACACGGTCACTTTTATAAAATTCTCGACAGTCACACAATGTAAGAAAAAGGCTAAGCGCCCAAAGTGCCATTCAGGAAACGCCTACCACTTTAATCAAGTTTCCATTATGAAGAGTTCTGATATTGTATTGATATTCTGTATGCTGCTATGCTAACAACAAGCCATGGATTACAAGTGACATCAAGAGCCTTTTGAAGCAGAAGAAAAGGGCTTTTAAAGACGGTGATCAGCTTGAGCTCAAGCGTGTGCAGAAGGAACTCCGAGTCCAGCTCAGGGCGGCGAAGGAGCAGTACAGGAGAAAGCTGGAGCAGAAGTTGCAGAATAACAGCATGAAGGAAGTGTGGGATGGGATGAAGATCATCACTGGCTGCAGCTCGAAGCGGGGTACCACCATCAAGAGAGACGTGAAGAGAGCAAACCAGATGAACAACTTCTTTAACAGGTTTGACCACACTAACCCACTCTCACTCTCACCTCGGAGTACTGCACCCTCCACACATCCTTCTGCTGATACCAGCATAGGAGAGACATCCCCACCCATAATTACAACAGCGCAAGTGAGCAGAGAGCTGAGGAGACTTCGTACCAGCAAAGCAGCGGGTCCAGATGGAGTATCGCCACGACTGCTGAAGGTCTGTGCATCGGAGCTGGGGGGCCCTCTATAGCGCCATCTTCAACCTGAGCCTGGAACAGGGGAGAGTCCCGAGGCTTTGGAAAACATCTTGTATCACCCCAGTCCCAAAGGTATCACGTCCTAGTGAGCTGAATGACTTTCGGCCTGTTTCTCTGACATCACATGTGATGAAGACCATGGAGAGGCTGCTGCTTCACCACCTTAGGCCACAGGTTCAACACGTCCTTGACCCTCTGCAGTTTGCATATCAGGAGAAGTTGGGAGCGGAGGATGCCATCATCTATATGCTACACCGATCCCTCTCTCACTTGGACAGAGGCAGTGGTGCTGTAAGAATTATGTTTCTAGACTTCTCTAGCGCCTTCAACACAATCCAACCTCTGCTCCTTAGGGACAAGCTGACAGAGACGGGAGTAGATTCGTACCTGGTGGCATGGATCGTGGACTATCTTAAAGACAGACCTCAGTATGTGCGTCTTGGGAACTGCACGTCTGACATTGTGGTCAGCAACACAGGAGCGCCACAGGGGACTGTACTTTCTCCGGTCCTGTTCAGCCTATATACATCGGACTTCCAATACAACTCGGAGTTCTGCCATGTGCAAAAGTTCGCTGATGACACTGCTATCGTGGGCTGCATCAGGAATGGGCTGGAGGAGGAGTATAGGAACCTAATCAATGACTTTGTTAAATGGTGTGACTCAAACCACCTACAACTGAACACCAGCAAAACCAAGGAGTTGGTGGTGGATTTTAGGAGGACCAGGCCCTTCACGGACCCCGTGATCATCAGAGGTGACTGTGTGCAGATGGTGCAGACCTATAAATACCTGGGAGTGCAGCTGGATGATAAATTAGACTGGACTGCCAATACTGATGCGCTGTGTAAGAAAGGACAGAGCCGACTATACTTTCTTAGAAGGCTGGCGTCCTTCAACATCTGCAATAAGATGCTGCAGATGTTCTATCAGACAGTTGTGGCGAGCGCCCTCTTCTACGCAGTGGTGTGCTGGGGAGGCAGCATTAAGAATAAAGACGCCTCACGCCTGGACAAACTGGTGAGGAAGGCAGGCTCTATTGTTGGCATGGAGCTGGACAGTTTGACATCTGTGGCAGAGCGAAGGGCACTGAGCAGACTCCTATCAATTATGGAGAATCCACCGCATCCACTAAACAGGATCATCTCCAGACAGAGGAGCAGCTTCAGCGACAGACTGCTGTCACCGTCCTGCTCCACTGACAGATTGAGGAGATCGTTCCTCCCCCAAACTATGCGACTCTTCAATTCCACCCGGGGGGGTAAACGTTAACATTTAACATTATACATAGTTATTGTCTGTTTTTCACCTGCATTATTATCAATTTTTAATTTAATATTAATTATTGTATCAGTATGCTGCTGCTGGAGAATGTGAATTTCCCATTGGGATTAATAAAGTATCTATCTATCTATCTATCTATCTATTGATTGGGCGTAACCCAATACTACTTCCACAGCTCAGACATGAACTTATTAAAATTTTTAGGACATTCCTATGGAACAGAAGGGAAGCCACGGCAGCACAAGACAGGAGACGAGCCTGGCAGAGCCTACTTGAGAAAAGAACCCGTGCCAGTAACTGTGGGTAAGGAGTTGCCACCAGATGTAAAAGATGTTGCCGTGGATTGCTTTTCAAAGAGCGGTAAATGCTCAGAAAAAGGCTTTGTGTACAAAGATCTTCATTTTACTTCAGTGGATTCACTAGAGAGAAGCAAGTGAGATGTAAAATGAGGTTCCTGCAGACATTTTTTGGGCTCACTCTTGATGACCGAGTGAAGAGTTGGAATCCAAGGCAGCCATTTCCGGCCTGTCTGGGAGAACACAGCGTGCATCTGGTTGGCGCTTGTTTGTTCATCTGCTTCCTCAATGGATTTTTATTATTTTTCTTTTAAGAAGTTTAATTCTAAGAGCTGTAGCCTGGGCTACATAGTTATAGAGTTTTTCAATGTTTGTACCAAGTGCATTTTGTTTCCATCGCCCCGTTTGCTGTTTAATGTGTGCGTTAGTGAATGTCGTCCCCATAAATTCAGGGGGGGACGGATGATGGAGGGAGACCACAGCCCCAAAATGGAAAGCACCTGTTTATAATCAATCAATTACATCTGACTCAGTACTACAGTATATAATCAACCAGGAGAGAACAGGGAAGAGAGAGGAGAAAGACGGAGATTACATTTCACCACAACGAACCAACTTTACCTGCTGGTTTCCATATCGCGCTTTTATAACCAGCTTGTTTTTCATTCCGCCGGACTTCCTTCAAATCAATCATCACCAGAGACTACATCATCCACCACAAGCCGAGGATTCACGGTGAGGTTGCTCCATTTTTTTTTCTGGGAACTACAAACACATCACTTATCTGATGACCAGTCATCCGCATTCAGGACAGTTGTATACTCGGACTCAAGTTCACTATCATTGGCATTTTCCGTAGTTCATTCATTGTGCTTTGTGTTTGTTATATGTTACTGGGACAAGGGAGGGTTTGTTATTGTATATATGGTGTTGTCACGTTGTTAGTTTGGTGGAGGGATATACATTTCTATACTTATTTTCTATGTGTGAAATTTGCTTTTTCGTTGTTTGATTTAATATATTGATCCACCTATTTTTACATATCTGCTTTCTTGTGCTTATGTTTAAACTGTCGATTGTGGGAAAAATATTGTTTGTTAGAGGTACAGCTTGGTATTTATAGATTAGCCTCTAATTTATCCAGGCCACAGGTCTTGGAAGTGTAGCTGCCAGCTGGGTAAGGGGTCGGCCGTTACAGAGCTTTACCATTTACTTAAGGTGAACTCTAGATCGTCAAAGGCAATGCCCACACTACTACATTTTCATTTAAAAATGAGCTTAATCAACACTAGCGTTTTCACATCGTTTATAAAAGTATCTCTGCCCACACTAAAATGACCGAAAACGCATTTGACAGCTGTCTGCCTACACTGGGAAACAGGAAGAGCAAGTGTTCCCACTGAAGGGACGGTTACGCCGCCACCCACGGGATCTTTGATCAAAACTCCAGTGATGGGTAAATTATTTGCCTTTTGCACCTGTATGTAGTACTCAAACTGTACAAAATGACATTTAGATGAATACAGGCAAATGGCACAAGTGGCATATAAAGCAAATCCTCAATGTCTGCTATATTGGAATGTGGTTTTCCTCTGTGAAAGGTGACCAGTCAGGGAATGAGATATTATGTCATGCGCAGGATCCAATCAAGGAAGGGCCACGAAATAAGCACAAACCAATCACAGTGCAAGTACAGTCTGCATTTTCAAAACTCTCCATTTTTACCCATCCTTGATGCCATGCTAAGCTGGCATATCCAGAAATATACGGTTCTGTAGAGCATTTTTTAAAAGTCTCAGTTTTAAAAATGCCGGGATAGTGAGGACAAAATTCAAAAATGGAGACTAATTTCCACATTTTTAAATTAAAATAATTAGTGTGGACAAAGTCTTAAGCTGCTCGGACTAAAAAAAGGCATCAAAGACATCTGGAACTCACTACCACAAAACATTAGGGACGCAGATTTCCTTCCTATTTTCAGATCTCATCTTAAGACTTATTATCTATTTAGATTAGCTTACACTACATGACCTTAGGCCGTAGTCTTATTGCTGTATTATCAGTTTCATAGATATAGATATTTAATAATAATAATAATAATAATAATACATTTTATTTATATAGCGCCTTTCCCATGCTCAAGGCGCTTCACAGAGTCTTAGAAAAAAAAAAAAAAAAAAATACAACAGGGTATATGTAACATTGGACACAAATGTTTTCCTGAATAGAACAATGAAACAGATAAAGCATTATGTGTATGTATATATGAATGTTTTTGTTGGTTTTATGATTTTATTATCTGTACCGTGTCCTTGGGTGTTTAGAAAGGTGCCTTGAAATAAAATGCATTATTATTTTTATCATTACTATTATTATTATAAGCTTAGATAAGAAATGACAGCTTGAAACCAGGAAATCATCTCAAAGCCTGAGAAAAACTTCACCATGTTTAGGCAAGGATGTAGTAATCTTTTGTTCTATAATATAAATACTGAATAGATATTGTGTTACACATGTGAGACAACTTCAGGGCTCCTCAAAGGGTAATTCCACTCAGAGTCAAGGGTTGCCGCTGTCTTTTAAAGCCTCTCATTCTCCACCTTCTACAGGCCAGAAGATCGAGCTCATCTCTTTTCGATAGATAGATAGATAGATAGATAGATAGATAGATAGATAGATAGATAGATAGATAGATAGATAGATAGATAGATAGATAGATAGATAGATAGATATGAAAGTCACTATATAATGAGAGATAGATAGATAGATATGAAAGGCACTATATAATGATAGATAGATAGATAGATAGATAGATAGATAGATAGATAGATAGATAGATAGATAGATAGATAGATATGAAAGGCACTATATAATGATAGATAGATAGATAGATAGATAGATAGATAGATAGATAGATAGATAGATAGATAGATAGATAGATAGATAGATATGAAAGGCACTATATAATGATAGATAGACAGATAGATAGATAGACATGAAAGGCACTATATAATGATAGATAGATAGATAGATAGATAGATAGATAGATAGATAGATAGATAGATAGATAGATAGATAGATAGATAGATAGATATGAAAGGCACTATAGATAGATAGATAGATAGATAGATAGATAGATAGATAGATAGATAGATAGATAGACAGACATGAAAGGCACTATATAATGATAGATAGATAGATATGAAAGTCACTATATAATGAGAGATAGATAGATATGAAAGGCACTATATAATGATAGATAGATAGATAGATAGATAGATAGATAGATAGATAGATAGATAGATAGATAGATAGATATGAAAGGCACTATATAATGATAGATAGACAGATAGATAGATAGACATGAAAGGCACTATATAATGATAGATAGATAGATAGATAGATAGATAGATAGATAGATAGATAGATAGATAGATAGATAGATAGATAGATAGATAGATAGATAGATAGATATAATCCAACGTCTGTCTGTCTGTCCGCTTTTCACAAGAGAACTTCTTAACGAATTTAGATTTGTTTTTTTTCTATAATTTGCTTGAACATTCCAGTTGATTTTGTGATTTCTCTTGTCGTGCCAAGTGTCATAGTTTGGTTGCGGCACTGATTTATTTGCGCAAATCCAAAAGGCAAGCTGTGGGCCGAGGGGAGGGGGCGGCGAGACCTCAGGAGTAGGGAGCTGGGCGAGGCCCTCCTCACTCACGTGCCAGCCTCTATTCGAGTCGCTCTACCTCTCGCCACGTGTTCCAGTGCACCTCGCCTCCACCTAGCTAGTGATCCCTGTTTGTTCAGCAGACATTATCATCTCCAGATTGTTAAAGAGTAACGTTTGATGTTTTTGAGAGAGAGATCACAGCTATGTGCATTTTAGAGGGTAGCTGCTCATTGGCAGAGATATCACAGGCACATATCACGTTTGATGTTGGAGCATACCTACGTTCCACTTGACCAGAGAGACATTACCAACTTTTTACATTTTTGGCAAAGAGATCACAGCTACATTCTCGCCCCCGATTGCAAAACCAAAAATACTGAATATCAAGAGGCCCTTGGATATAAAAGATATCAATATAAACTCTTCTCAATACAAATGATTATTATTTCTTTTGCTCGTTTTGCTTGCTCACCCCCGGGTTTGGTTTACTGGATATACAATGGGAATTGTTACAAATGCATTATTTTCACTTTTACTTTAAAACTTTTGTAAAAACAATACTTGTCCTTTATTTCTGGCCCCAGGCATGGTTAAATCTCTTTCTTGCAGGACGTATAACGCCGCTTGCATTGTGAAGGGGGGGGGACGGCGGCTGAATAAATGCTAAGGAGATGCAGTCGGATCATGTTGTCTTGTTGCTGCTGCTGGCGAGCTCACTCTTATGTTTGTCGTGCTGCACGTTGATCATTTAAAAGCCTATACTGCAGCTGTCCTTTTGCCACTTCGTGTCTCTGCCGCTCGCGTTGTGAAGGGGGGGCTGAACACACACTAAGGAGTTGCAGTCGGATCATCTGCTGGCTTCCAACTGCTGCTGCTGCTGGCAAGCTGCATGTTCTACTTGTCGTTGTTTTAAGAGCTGGGAGCACATGATGTCTGACTACCAAAAGCATTCCAACAACTGCTTGGTTAGATGTCCATGAACTTGTTTTAAATGTCGTCTCACTGCCTTGTCACGTGTGACGTTACAGTGTCTCTCGTGGGATGTCAAATTGCAATCTCTTGGCACCAAGTCTCATGTTTAAGGTCCCCGCAAGACGCTCCGTGGCCAATCTCTTTTCAACTTTTAAGTGTCTTTCGAGAAGATCACGTCTCGTCTCCCTGGTCTACTTTCCACCAAGATTTTTTTTATATAATAGCAAGATTTATTTTGTTCTGTTTCACTACTATGTGGGCAGAGCCGCAGGGGAGAGCTAATAATTAATAATAATCAATTACCTTTCTATAGCATTTTTCTTGCTACTCAAAATGCTTTACATAGATGCGGAGAAACCACTCAAACCATCCTGGATGATGCCACGGCAGCCATTATTGTGCCTGTACACTCACCACACATTAGCTATTAGGTGGTGAAGTGGTGAGAGAGATAGCCACATAGAGACAGGAGATGATTAGGAGACCAGAATGACTAGGCCATGGATATATAAAGACTATTTAAAAAGAAATATCTATATATATAAAATCCCTATGTGCGTCCAGGTGTCCGTGTGTGGGTGTCTTCTGGTGAAGTGCGCATGCGCGGGGCACGGTGCGATGCGTGATATTACTGTCAGAGAAAGTTAGAGGTGTTTTACGGAAATACAAACCAGTATTACTGCGAGAGGAAATTAAAGGTACACAATACAGTGATGCATATTACAGCCACATACAAGCCAGTATTACTGTCAGAGGAGATTAAAGGCATATTACGGACGTACAAGTCAGCGGACTTACAAGACGGCATCCTTCAATAAGGGCGCGCACAAAAAGGCGAGCCTCAAAAGGGCGACCTCAATTGGGCGCAGCGAATAAAGGCGCGCGTAAATAAAGATCTGCACCTTTGTTGCTCTTCACATATTCCAGAGCCATTTGAACTAAATTATCTACGAACGCCTTTATTCGCTGCACTCAATTGAGGTTGCCCTTTTGAAGCTCGCCTTTTTGTGTGCGCCCTTATTGAATAGAGCCGTACAAGCCAGTATTACTGTCACAGAAAATTAAAGACACACAATACACGGCGGCAGCCCACGAAGAACGGTCAGCTCAGCAAGTAAACATCAACAAAAGAAAGGCCGAAAGACAAAGAAAAATATGACCAACAAAAAGAAGGAGGTCAAGGTCCCTTGCCATTTCATATAGACTGTTCCTACTAATGTTTATGCACTACTGTTCTAGCGCCCGTTATTGTAACGGGCTAAATGACTAGTGTAAAAATAAATTTTCTTTGCAGTGCTCATTCAGCTCACCTTCCAAGATACTTCAGCTTCATTGTTAAGGACCTCCATGCTTTTTATAGATTGGAGTAGCTTAAAGTGATCAGTATTTATGAAGTATAATGTCTGAAATAAAGTCTTAATGAACCCATTAACCTTTTACAGTTTATCTGACTATGATTTTCTGTGACTGTTTGCGGTGGCATGGAGACACAGTGATTGGTTCTACGGCCTCACAGGTCCTGGCTTTGAATCTCAAGTTCAGCTGCTGTCCATATGGAGTCTGCAGAGTCTCCCAGTGTCTACACGGGTTTTCATCCAGCTCTTCTGGTTTTCCCCATCACATCCCCATAAACCTGCAGGTTAGGCTGACTCCAGGTTGCAAATTGGCCCCACTGTGTGTATTTCAACTTTGAGCACAGAGGTACATTAATTATTTCATTACCTGGGCATTATTTATAAATCGTACAAACAAAATAGAGAATCACACTCTAATACTGGTTACACATGTTCAAGGGCTACATATTTGTGTTTTGTCATTTATATGATTATAAAACACTCAATGCTTGTATGACTAGAAAGCAAGTTAAAGATATTTACACTTTTATAAAATGTGCAATGCCCATATGGACACAAAGCAAGTCAAATTATTTCAACAACTGGTTCATGGAGATCAAATTACTCACCAATTCTCTTCGCAGCTGAATAAAAAACTGTTTACATTTGAAAGATATTTTTACAATCTTCAACCTGGAATACACAAACAAAGGGTGGGAGGGGGAGAAAATTCCAAGCCATTAAGTTTTGTCTAAGTATAATCAAATTAAGAACATAAAGTTTACTCTTAAGTACAGGGTGGTCCAGATCTAATTAGATAGATAGATAGATAGATAGATAGATAGATAGATAGATAGATAGATAGATAGATAGATAGATAGATAGATAGATAGATAGATATGAAAGGCACTATATAATGATAGATAGATAGATAGATAGATAGATAGATAGATAGATAGATAGATAGATAGATAGATAGATAGATAGATAGATATGAAAGGCACTATATAATGATAGATAGATAGATAGATAGATAGATAGATAGATAGATAGATAGATAGATAGATAGATAGATAGATAGATAGATAGATAGATAGAAAAGACACTATATAATAGATAGATAGATAGATAGATAGATAGATAGATAGATAGATAGATAGATAGATAGATAGATAGATAGATAGATAGATATGAAAGGCACTATATAATGATAGATAGATAGATAGATAGATAGATAGATAGATAGATAGATAGATAGATAGAAAAGACACTATATAATAGATAGATAGATAGATAGATAGATAGATAGATAGATAGATAGATAGATAGATAGATAGATAGATAGATAGATATGAAAGGCACTATATAATGATAGATAGATAGATAGATAGATAGATAGATAGATAGATAGATAGATAGATAGATAGATAGATAGATAGATAGATAGATAGATATGAAAGGCACTATATAATGATAGATAGATAGATAGATAGATAGATAGATAGATAGATAGATAGATAGATAGATAGATAGATAGATAGATATGAAAGGCACTATATAATGATAGATAGATAGATAGATAGATAGATAGATAGATAGATAGATAGATAGATAGATAGATATGAAAGGCACTATATAATGATAGATAGATAGATAGATAGATAGATAGATAGATAGATAGATAGATAGATAGATAGATAGATAGATAGATAGATAGATACTTTATTAATCCCAATGGGAAATTCACAATTATTTATTAATTATGCAATTATTGCATTCTATTGCATCAAAATTTGCATAGTTAGACCTGGACCACCCTATATATTTGTAGTTTTTGTTTTTCAGAGCAAGAGGAACTTCAAAATTATTTAACAAAAATCTTTATTTAACAAAAATCGGGCATGCGCTCCCCTCGACTTTCTCGCATACTCAGATATGGGGATGGATATTTCAGGAGTAGACCTCAATACAAAGATTATATTTTTATATTACGTACATTAAAGAACCATCAACAACAAATCAAATCAAATTAATAAAATATTGAACAATTATTATGAAAGTAACATTGAATAAGTCGGACTGAATAAAAGGTAAAGTATCACTTCCGGTTACCAGAAATAGCGCAAAAGTTGATAGAAATCTACGTTTTGTACCCAGTACTTGTAAGCAAAATTTTGTTGACCTAAGTGAAATTGTACTCAAATTATCGTGTTTACGTACACACTGAGACACACACATACAGACATAATTCCAAAAATTGTATTTTTGGACTCAGGGAGGTCTAAAATGTTAAGATTCATCAAACTCTCAAAATAAAATTTTTGGACGATTACAATACTTTCCCTACGAGAAAGTAAATCGGATTTAGGGTGGTCTAAAAAGCTGAGTTTCATCAAAATCTCAAGGTTGAATTTTTAGACGGTTAAACGGTTTATTTAAAAAGATACAACACAATATAAAGCAAAATATAATAAGATGATTAGAAAACAAATCAGTTCTTACCATGGGAAGTAGTTGATTCGTACCCTGTTCTTATAAATTAAAATTCCACCGGACGTTACTCCAATCATAATCTCATTGTTACTTTGATCCTACAAGACAGACCTTAAGTTAATTATATACAGCAAGTACCTTTTAACAGAAATGTTTAAAGTGAGATACAGTATTATTAAAATGCTTCGTGATAAAGTAAAAGTGCTTAAGACATAAGACATATTAACTCAAAAGAAGAGCCCGGCAGTGGCCGCAGAATTTCCACTTTTTCCTGAAGAACACGTGTCTGCCAAAAGGCAAATGATTGTAAAACTTAAGAGTAGAAAATAACTGAAACACCCAACAGTTCTTTTAAATGTCTAAACTAAATTTCAGCTACAAATAATCCAAGTAGAATATTTAGACTTCCAAGGAATGTTACAATGTCCATCGTAATCTGAAGTTTTACTAAAAGTCCACAAATCTGTAAATGCATTGTCCACCCAAATCAGAAATTTGTTCCAACAGCAAATGAATGGCCCTTAACAGCATCAGCAACACCAAGTCCTCAAGGAAGTGTCACTAAATTTGAGTTCCCCCTGACACTGCAAGCACGTCGTCAGGCTGAAAACGAGGAGTCCACACACACACACATCTGTTCAATCAGAGTCAAGGAAGGTGGAATTGCTGTGTGGCTGCACTCCTCCACACTACGTTAATGAGCCACACTTGATTTATCTGGCCTATCCTGGCAGCACTGGGTGCAATGCAGGGAATAACCCTGGACAGGGCGCTAGCCCAAAGCAGGGCCCACTCACACACAAAGCCACAGATGTACTCACACGGGGACAACTTAGAATCAAAGATCATCCTAACCAGCAAGTTCATGGGGAAGTTGGAGGAAAACTGGAGTGCTGGTTGAAAAAACTTACACCTCAGTCAATACTTTATTAAACACACAAGCGACACCCGGTTCTTTACATACCCGTGCATAGTGCAATTCAACTCCATAGAGCTCTAACGTCCGTGCAGTATTAATGTAATTATACTCTGCTTCTGCTGGAGACAATCCGCTACAAGAATAAAACAACAATAATGAGGAACATTAGCGAAACATACAGAAGATGATAAGCAGAGGTGACTTACGTGTGGTACATTATAAACTCTGCTAGCAAAGGTAAATTACAACATTAAATTATTTATGACATAAAGATCAAGATCACATGTAAAGGGTTACAGACTTTACTACTTTATTTGTTAAAGTAGTCAGCGGTGAAAAAAGGGTCCTCAATGACCACAATGCCGAGCAAATACAAGATGCCATGTGGGAGGATCACAATGCTGGTGAGAAGAATGTAAATTTTATCCACAAAGTTTTGAGCTAATGCTTAAAATTTAGGTTTAGAACTACATATAAAAACTATGTTTCATAAATATACCACATAAGTAGTAGATTTTGTAAAATATACTATAAATGTTATTTTAGATAATGCTGCACAGACAGACAGACAGACAGACAGACAGACAGACAGACAGACAGACAGACAGACAGACAGATAGATAGATAGATAGATAGATAGATAGATAGATAGATAGATAGATAGATAGATAGATAGATAGGATACTTTATTAATCCCAATTGGAAATTCACAAATTCACAATATTCATGTGCTGTCAGACAGATGCCAATTATAGCTTTACAAGCCGGAAATTCAAAGTGGAGGCTCTACAAACTCAAAGCTACAAGTCGGACAATTCAGAGAAAACAAAGCTAACTGGGACCTAACCTTGACAAGATGGGAAAGGCGCAATATAAATAAAATGAATTATTATTATTATTAAGATCGAAACCTTTAGGAGTCACAATATATAAAGACTTACTTATGTTGCTGATGCTGTTTGGAAATTTCTTTTTCAAAGTCTGTAGGTGGGTTTGGGATGAAGCAATAATCAGCGAGGTAGCCAGGAAAGTACTCTGAATGGTTATAGTCTCCCAGTTCAGCTGAAATGTACAAATGACAAAAAAACGAAGGGTCAGGTCAAATCTGTACTGAATGAATCACACCTGGGCTAAAACATCTCCTTCAAATCTCTGAATAAATGTGACAGTTCAGATTTAAATTCACCCCCTGCTCGCTTCGCTTGCCACCCCCAGGGCCTGCGCTACACGCCTGCCACTTCGCATCTCTGCCACTCGCGTATGTGGATTTCACTTTCACCAAACAGCAAATCCTTTAATTCTCGCAGATACACCTCTTCATTGGGAAGAAACACTACTTTTCCCTGATGGCAACACAAATTAGACGATCTACAAGTCTCTGACTTAAAGTTTAAATCTGAACAATATATTCAATCTCTTTTCGCTGTTCCGTTATTTCACCGAGTAATAGTTTCCATTTGTTTGCGCTAATGCGATCTTTACCATCATTTTCTTGAGACTTTTGAATTTTAGTACTTTCATTATCTCTAACCTGCTCTGCATGTGTATCATGCCAACATTTTTGAATTCTTTACGATGTTCTACTCTTTGTCTTTTATTTCCAACCCCAGGTGTGGTTAAATCTTTTGGCACAAAGACTCATCTAGCAGGACGTGAAAGTGTCTCTCTGAAAAAGTCACGTCTTGTCCCAGGATTTTTTTTTATTATAATAGATTTGCAAACATTTCTTAAAATCCTGTTCTTGCTTTGTCATTCTGGGGCATTGAGTGTTGCCTGATATGAGGGAAAAAATTAATTTAAATGATTTTAGCTTAAGGCTGCAACATAATAAAATGTGAAAAAGAATTAAATGGTCTAACACACACATATATACATTATATATATACACACACACATATATACATTATATATACACACACACACACACATATATATAATACACACACACACATTTATGTACATAATTATACACATTATTATTATTACATTTTATACATATATTTACTATCCTCATCAATGTGCCAGCCTCAGGGTGTATCTTACATCCGCTTAGCTAGCGAACGAGAAAACTACTTCACGGATTTAGATCGGGTTGTTTTCTACAATTTGCTTGAACATTCTGGTTGATTTTGTGACTTCTCTCATTGCGCTAAGAATCATAGTTCGCGTGCAGGAGCCATATATTTGTGGTAATCTAAGACAGAAGCTGCGGGCTGAGGGAAGGAGGAAGCGTGACGTCAGGAGTGGGGAGTCGGTCTACCTCTGCATTTTGGAACGTAACTTGCCACCTTAGCTAGCGATACCTTTTTGTTTATTAATTTTTAAAATATGTCCTGTTTCACTAGTATGCAGGCAGAGCCACGGGAAACGGGTAGTGTGTGTGTATATATATTGTGATATATGGCCAGCAGTGTATCCCAGCCAATATCCCCACGCCGCTAGGTGATGTCCTCCCTGCCCCGAATTCCCGCAGGGCATCATGGATATTGGAGTTTTCCTTCATGGCCCTGCTGGATACCATGGGGGCCACCAGGGGACGCTGCATGGAGGCACAAGAATTTATATTTTAACTATTGCCCGGAAGTACTACCTCGTCACGAAAACAGAAGAAATTAAGTATTTCCGGGCTGAAGAAAAAGAAGAGTTTTGATCTGACCTGGAAGTGCTAGGAAGTCACGTGGACTGAGGGACAGAGGCACTTCCGGGTCAAGGAGTATAAAAGGACTGTGGGAGATCCCAGCAGTCAGCAGAGTTGGGAGGGTGACTGAGCTTCTGGGAGTGGAGGATTAGGAGTTTATTGATTAGTGATTATTGAGTATTGTGGAGTGTAAGTGCTTTGTGCACATTGCTATTATAATAAATAATAATATTAGACTTTTACCTGGTGTTAGAAAGTGTTGTCTGAGGGTTCAAGGGGATGACAGCGCCCCCTACCTGTCATTCTATATATTTTATATATATATATATATATATATATATATATATATATATATATATGGAAGAGAAGGTCTGTGATACGGTTTGCATATTTGCAGCTGAAGATCCACAAAGGGAGAAAAAATTAATCATATTTTTAACAAACACAAAATAGCAAGTATACACAATATTTAGTGGTCACTACATCTGGCAGTTGTTATGTCATCTGAAATGAACAGCAGACAACTGCTCGACCCTTGTAGGTCTGCAACATTAGCATTAGTGTCTTTGATGAAATTGAAAGATTCTTGTGTTTGTCTGCGACCTGTCAAAGAATTAAACTCTCTCTCTCGCACTTTGTCAGTATGCCCATTGTACTTTTCGATGAGACTTGGTCCTCTTTCAGTGGTGTCTCCCACCTTTCACTACTATCATGCGTACCAACAAACTTGATGAAAATAAAAAAATTGTCCCTCAGTTGCTAAAATGTCCTAAGTAAGCAAGCCATCCCTAATAAACAAAAATAGGCTTTGGGGAGAAATGATTCTACAAGTATCACCTCTGCACTGGTTTGCGGACCCCCTAGCTGCATATGTACACACACACACACAAGATGTAAAGTTGTGTTTATTCCCTTTTCACCATGAATCATGGACACTTTTTAGCTAAATCCATTATGAGTGTAACTCATCAAACCCCCCCAAAGCCTTTCTTATCCTACATAAATTAACACTGCTTTAAAGTTATAAAATTCAGAAACCCTCTAATCGTCCATTTTGTAAAGTGATTTCAGTTTTGAAGTATTTCATTTAAACACAGTGCAGACATACAGTATACTTACACTGAACAGCATAGGAGGCAAGCAATGCTGCAGTATTATATGGACAAGGTAACCTGTAATATGATACAGTGATAAAAATAAATTAACTTAAATAATATAAAAAATGTAAAACTCTGCATTTACTACAAACAAAAACAACAAAAAGAAAAATGTAAAAAGTCGTACCTTCCAGTAAGAATGTCTTGCTTGAGTTGCAAAAAATACTGATACCTTGTGAAAATGAAAAGAAATAATTTCAGCACAACAGTCCATGTCTGTCTGTTTATAGTGCTACTCTTTGCTATAAAAGTTTGGCCATTAAGGCTGTGCCAATCTTAGCTAAGTTTGTAGTGCCATCATTTTTATGAGTTAAGTGCTATTGCAGCATATTGTAGAAGGTATCAAGTATAGTCACATGAGATATGCCGTTTGTGTATGACAAGGCTGGGCTCCACACTGCTGCTGCTGCTCCCCCTCGTGAAGCCCACCACTGACTAAGCTTTGACGTATTACAACGTCCACCTTGCAGATCAGACCTTGCTTCACCATTTCTCAAGGCACACTCTCACAATACGTTAGCACGCTCACTGCTAAACTTGTAGTAGGCGATCTATAGATGGACGCCACATATGAGTTATCTCATACACCCTTTTCAGGGGCTATAGCCCCAAATACGAGCAGATTCGCGGGGAACACACGTAAATAGAGGAAAGTGGGCATCTGAAATAAGAGTAAAAAAATCAGCGTGGCACTTCAGAACAGAATATGTCCCTTTCAGGTAGTTTTGTCTTATTAGCCATGCTTTGGATAACATTAATTGTTCACTAAAATAATTTACATATGCAAAACCATCTGAATATCTCTCAGTGATTAGCATCTCAACTCTACGAAGTTCAAGTGGAAATTGAGACATTCAGTTCCAACAAATTGTGCAAGATCTAACTTGTCAGCCCTGGCTGGCGTGCGCACAAAGCCATTATCACATAGCAGGCATGCGCAAAGAATGTGCCAACTATGAGGTAACTCAAATAGATTTTTTGTTTTTTAACAGTAAATAAATTTTTACTCAGAGTTTTGCTCAAAAATAAAATGCAGATTAGTATAATAAAATTAACACCTTGATTTTATACTGGTGTCGGAAATAAATTTTACCGATTTCCACTGTGACAGTCAATGCGTTAAAGAAAAGCGGATACGCACAGTCAAAAGCGTTTCATTATGAAAGTGGGCTCTTGTTCAAATGTGTGAATCAATAAGGTGACAACATTTAAAAATACACATATAAACTCAGTAAAGAGCACGTGTTGATTTGAATAAATACAGGGTGAGTCAAAATTATGTTAACATTTGAATGGCGGAAACAAAACATACTTCATACATGCAAGATGATTTACAGGAATGTCTCAGCCTGTGCGCCATCATGTTCAACACACAAAAACCAACGAGCAACAGTGCCATTTAAAGGCCGGACACTCATTTTACGGGGAATAGATGATACCACAGTCCATATTCTGTCCTTCAGGTCACTGATATCACCTTCACCATACCCCATAACCAGATCTCGCAGAGTGTCAAATCAGGGGAGTGTGGAGACCATGGCAATAGTTCACCACGAACTATCCATCGACCTGGAAAGGTGTGGTCAAGATAAAAATAATCCATTAGTGTTAACATAATTTTGACTCACCATGTACATTGAAAACACTCTGTGGGCAGCCAGTTGGCTAAGATCTCCAGGACTTTGTCTGTTAAAATTGACCGTGGACTCCCACCAGAAGTTTCTTTTTCCACATTGATGCTGCTGACCGTGTTTTTGGCTTCGTTTCCACCAGTGTCAACTGGCTCACGTTCACCAATGCATTAATGGACAGATATTTCCATTTAAACATATCCATTTCTGTTTTGTGCACTAATTACGTAGTTAGTCATTTGTGAAGATTGTAGAACTTGTCACGGTGCTCTGCTAGAGCGCTATATAAAATAAACTGAACCGAACTCAACTTTGTCCTAACATTGTGCGGCAAGTGTATGAGACTTCCTGGCGTTTGATATAATAAACTTTTTGGATGTTTATGTACCTATCAAATCAAAAAATAGCGGGCATGAAATATTCCTTTCGTTGCTGTAGGTGATTATGAAATGAACGCCTTTTCTATTCTAACAATCAGGTGGCCGTTGAGACAGATTGCATTATCTGACATTATTTTCAACTTACCTTGTGTACTCCTCTTGTAGCTTACTTGGGTCGCTTACAAAAAACTTGACTCGAAAGTTGAAATTATGTGGCGATCCCCCTGAATTATTAAAAATTTACAACAAAATGAGCCAATTATAAGTAGAAAGAAAAACAAAAGACACTACAAATTCTTCAAATTTGTAAAAAAATTAAGAATTCAACTCTCTGTAAATGGACTCAGAAAAGGAAGAAAGGGAATGAAAAAAAAACAACTTACTTTTTAACTGTTTTCTAATGGGTTTGTTTGGATCCAGCCACCTCTGTGAAAGACAAAAATCAGTTGCAAGCGTGAAAAAAAAGGAACAACACAGACGAGTGTCCTTACTCTCCGCAAATGGCGGCTGTGGTCAAACTAACCTGGCTTTACAGACTCACCATAAAACTATCTGAGCTTCAAGGATGAAGGCGTGTCCCTAGTGTGTGCTTGGTGTGTGGGTGTGTTTGTGTGTGTCCTGTGGTGGGTTGGCACCCTGCCCGGAATTGGTTCCTGCCTTGTGCCCTGTGTTGGCTGGGATTGGCTCCAGCAGACCCCCGTGACCCTGTGTTCGGATTCAGCGGGTTGGAAAATGGATGGATGGATGGAAACCAAGACAAGGAAGTTTGAAATAATGGACAGGAATTCAGATTTTTTCTTCTTGTACTGAAACACATGGAAGCAAATGTAAGCCCATTATAACCGAATACCATGACTGTGCAGCTTCAGAGTTAGAAATGAGCCATGAATAACTGTGAATAAGTCAGTCAGTCATTTTCTAACCTGCTTAGTCCCGAGCATGGCCACAGTGGTGGGCCACAGTGGAGCCCATCCCAGCTAGCACAGTGTGCAAGGCACAAACAAACCCTGGAATCTGTACTTATATGATTGTTGACTTTAGAAAGACTAAGAGTGACCATCTTCCACCGAACATTGACGGCTCAACAGTGGAGGTCGTCAATAGAACCAAATTCCTGGGTGTCCACCTGGCACAGAACCTCACCTGGTCCTACAACACCAGCTCTTTAGCCAAGAAAGCCCACCAGCGGCTCTACTTTCTGCGTAGGCGGAGGAAAGTCCATCTTCCACCAGCTACTCTAACAACATTCTACAGAGGAACCATAGAGAGCATCCTGAGCAACTGCATCACTGTCTGGTTTGGGAATTGCACGGTCAGAGATACAACAGATAGTGAAGACAGCTGAGAAGATCATCGGTGTCTCTCTTCCCTTAATCATGGACATTTACAACACACACTGCATCCGCAAAGCCACCAGCATTGTGAATGATCCAACACACCCTTCACATTCACTGTTTACACTCCTGCCATTGGGAAAAAGGTACCAAAGCATTCGGGCCCTCACCTCCAGAATGTGGAACAGTTTCTTCCCCCAAGCAGTCAGACTCCTGAACACTCATTGACCGGTCTGATATCTGATATATGTGTTCTGTTCTGCAGTGTTGCACATTTGACTCACACGCACCTTGTTATATATTATGTGTCTTTATGTTATGTGTCGTGGATTCTTCGTTGTCCTGTGTTTTATGTAGCACCATGGTCCTGGAGGAACGTTGTTTCGTTTCACTGTATGCTGTACTACTGTATATGGATGAAATGACAATAAATACTCTTGAATACTTGAATATGTGCACCCATTCTGTATTTAGTAAGTAGTACAATAAATTCTTGCATATTAACTGAGAATTATTCACTCAGTGAAGGGCACTACACAAACAAAAAGTAATTGTAACGGTAATGTAGTGCACGGTTATCTATGGCATGTTTAGAATTTTCAATAAAAATGAAGGCTCTGGTCAGATATGTAGGAGTACTCACTGGGTTGTCACTGGAATCATCTGCTAGCTGCAATCCAAAGTAGTCTCTCTCAGTCAGCTCAAGATGTTTAAACACTAAATCCAACAGGATCTGTCCCTGATCATGCTTCTGTAGGAAAAAGAAAAGAACAATTGTAATCAGCACCATAGTTTAAAGCTAGCAGAGTCATCCTTAACTTCGTCAGACGATGGACTGTTAAATTCTATAAAACATTAACACGT
This sequence comes from Erpetoichthys calabaricus, assembly GCF_900747795.2. Classification (NCBI taxonomy): domain Eukaryota; kingdom Metazoa; phylum Chordata; class Cladistia; order Polypteriformes; family Polypteridae; genus Erpetoichthys; species Erpetoichthys calabaricus. The sequence continues at coordinate 194,772,515 of NC_041401.2, read as the reverse complement.
TTGGAAATAAAAAATACTGCCAATGTCCTTCTTAACTGCATTGGGATGGATGGATGAAAAGGCACTACATTAGAGACTAGCCACGGTACCTATCAAAGAGCAGCAATGGGATAGATAGATAGATAGATAGATAGATAGATAGATAGATAGATAGATAGATAGATAGATAGATAGATAGATAGATAGATAGATAGATAGATAGATAGATAGATAGATACTTTATTAATCCCAATGGGAAATTCACATACTCCAGCAGCAATTATATATATATATATATATATAGGGTGGCATGGTGGCGCAGTGGATTAGCGCTGCTGCCTCGCAGTAAGGAGACCCGGGTTCGCTTCCTGGGTCCTTCCTGTGTGGAGTTTGCATGTTCTCCCCGTGTCTGTGTGGGTTTCTTCCCACAGTCCAAAGACATGCAGGTTAGGTGCACTGGCAATCCTAAATTGTCCCTAGTGTGTGCTTGGTGTTTGGGTGTATGTGTGTGTGTGTGTGCGCGCCCTGCCCAGGGTTTGTTTCCTGCCTTGCGCCCTGTGTTAGCTTGGATTGGCTCCAGCAGACCACTGTGACCCTGTAGTTAGGATATACATAGCAGGTTGGATAATGGATGGATGGATGGATATATATATATATATATATATATATTGTGGCAGGCAACCAGGGACCTTGCCCCTCCAGGACGCCTGAAACATGGACGGACCGGGAGAGGGGCACTATCTTTCCCTTTGCGCAAGAGGGCAGCCCCCCTGGATTCCATCAAGGCCACAGATATGGAGCTGGGAAGCTCAACCCTGTGGGGGCGCCTGGACAATCCTGGAGCCCTGGAGGACAGCACTTCCGCCACACCGGAAAGTGCTGCCGAATCAGGAACCATGTACGCCCGGAGTGCTTCCAGGTGCAAGGGCAGCACTTCCGCCACACTAGGAAGTGCTGCCGGAAGACCATCACAGAGCACCTGGAGCAAATCCGGAGCGAGATAAAAGGGGCCGCCTCACTCCATTCAAGGAGCCGGAGTCGGGTGGAAGAGGATGGAGCTTGCGACGGGAAGAGTAGAGGAGGCAGAAGAAAAGGAAGTCTAAAGGACTGTGAGCTGTATTGGGCTGAGTGTTGTAGTGTGTTGTGTGCCCAGGAATAAAACATGTGTGCTTTTCGACATCTGGAGTCTGTGTCTGTCTGTGTCAAGGCTGATCTTCCACTATATATATATATTAGTAGGGAGCCAGGCAGGGCCCTCCTCACTGTCCTGCGGGGGGCGGCTAGTTATAAAAATGTTGACAGGCAGCACCTGAAATGCACCCAAGGCTAAAATGAGTGGGGCAGGTAGTTGAATCACACTAGAAGTCATTACTGCACCACAATGTAGGGTACATAGTTTTATACTATGGATATCTTGATACCATCTTTAGGGACCCCAGAAGTCCAAACCAATGCTGGGTAACCTAAAGATAGTATCAGGATATCCATAGTATAAAACTATGTACCCTACATTGTGGTGCATTTGGAACTGGGGAACTGAGATCAGTTCTTGGTAAAAAGGGCAACCTGTAGGTGATGTGGTCATACCGCCTTCATTCATAAAACTTTCTAAAAATATAAAATGCTGTAATAAGGCTTTTATGAAGTGTACGAGTTATAACTATTCCTTCACTTGAGGCAGGCTTCAAAGTCAGTGAATGTATGTGACAAATGTAAGAGAAACAGCAAAACTGATTTCAAAATATCACATCATAGAGTCACAAAACCACTGTCAGCCTGAAGGCCGCCTTCATTGCAGGACCGTGCAGACGAAGGGCGACTCTTCACCACTCAGTGAGGTCTCGCTTTTTTAAAATGTACAGGAACACCTGAATTGGGTCAGAGCCGTGCTGATCGCATGAAGTATAATTCAGAAAGCACTGAACATCCTCCAGTACCACACATCGCCCTACAATGCTGGATACAAGACACACAGCATTAGACCAAACGTCACTCGCTCACTGACTTGCTGGTGTCTGTGACTCGAATCTTCAATTTCCCTCTCAGCAGCACTGCCTGGAGACTCTCGTCAGCAAGCTGGTGCAGTCGGACTTGCTGACAGTGAAATGAGGTCAGCACAAGCAGACATTTAGCTATGTGAGTAGATGAGACAGTCGCTCTGCATCACCCTTGATGTAGTAAAGAAATGAAGCCTGGAATACAAGCGAGTCATTACATTATAAGACCAAGGACGATTCTAATTAAATCATTTTCTGCCTCTCCCTATATTATTATTTTCGGCATCGAGTTATTTTGTGAAAAAATAAAGTAAATGCAAATTTTATCGCGTTCTGCTAACCAGCTGCTTTATTTATGCATTCATCCAAGAATACGCGCCTATTTAACATTCACAAATCAGACACTTGACCTGAAATACACTGCACTATATGCTTGATGGTTCTTTATTCTGCAAAACATGAAAACTGGCCAAAGGGGGCTCCTTCAGGTTCAATATCTTAGCAGGAGCCACAAGACGCTCCCCTCATAGGCCCGGGATGCCTATATCCATCAGCCCCCGAATCGTTACCCTTTAAAGGCCTAAACCTTAAACTATCTTAGCAAAGGCCAAGAGCCACTTCGACAGCCATACTTCTGCCAGGATTCATCCATTTGGCTCTCCACTCTCCATGGACACTCTAAACCAGGGGTCGCCAACTCCGGTCCCGGAGGACCACCGCAACTGCAGGTTTTCATTCTAACCCTTTTCTGAATGAGTGACCTGTTTTTGCTGCTAATTAACTTCTTTTTTATTCATTTTAATTGACTTGCTCCTGAAACACGGACCCCTTAATTATTTCTTTTTCCTTAATTTGCAGCCAAACAATAACGAGATACAAAATGAGCCAAAACAATTGGTGTCCAATCATACAATATCTGAAAATAAAGAAAGATGAACGTCTGAGGAATGTCAATCTGCACAGGTCCCCAGTGCTCTTAAAAAAGAGAAAATCCACAATTTTGGACATGTCTGTTAATGCACCACGAGAGCAGCAACAAGCCACAGAATTAAAGAACAAGTTTAACTCTTTCAGGACGGGATGTCGACTTTCGTTGTTCTGCAAATGGTGACAAAACCCATATTCATGTTTTAGTTTGACTCTCTTTGCTAGGAGGAAAGTCAGCTTCGTGGGTTTGACCGAGATTTCCATGCGCTTGCAGGAGTAACGACATCTGGTGACAGATCGAAACGAATGCACAAAGCAAACGACATTTTGTATATTATCGCTGAATTGGACTCTGACCTGTTGGACTCCGATTCTAATGCAAGTAATCTGGAGATCGAGATCGAAAACGAAAGTGAGGTACCGGCATCAGCTGATCAATCTCCAGCTGATTGTGGTGCCAAGCCCGTTTGTGTAGATGAAGACCGCCACTCATAAGGACACGAGGTGCAAACCAGATTGCGTCACACTGTGACTGCTGCTGCAATCCCTGCCACTGTCACACGAAGATGGCCTGGCAGCCAGCCTGCCACGCATTCCTGCTAGCCGCCATGCCGCCCTTGAGAGTCTCGAGCCACAACAGACTATGAACTGCCGGCCACAGCACCCAGCAACTGATATTTTAGGTTGATTAATGTGCGAGACCCCTGGCTTTGGGTGCTTTTCCGCAAACTGCATGTTTTGGAAAAAATATTCAGCCCTCAAAGAGTTGATTAACGACAAGACTTGGCACCTCATTAAGCAGCAGGTTGGAGTTTGAGGCCCTGACTTAGTTGGTCTTCTGTTGGCTCCCTCACTTCACGTTTCATTTCTGTTGGCTGCCACTTAAGGAAAGAAATGAAGAAATTCAGGGGAACAAATCTTAAAAAAGCAATTCAATTAAAATTGGAAGTTAATTAGCAGCACAAACAGGGCACTCATTAAAAAAAAGGATTAGAATGAAAACCTGCAACCACGGTGGTCCTCCTGTACTGGAGTTGGCAACCCCTGCTCTAAATAAAGGTCGGAAAAATCTCCTGCCAGGACGCCTCTATCCTTCGGCTCCCAGAACGCTACCTCTGAAAGAGCTGGACAAATAGCAAATCATTTGAACAAGCGCTGCTCGAACCTCAAGACATACAAATCATGTACAAAAAACACGACTCCCCTAAGCGGGCACCGCTCGCTATATTGCACTCATCACTTGGAGCCAATAGCATCTGTAAACCAGGCCTACCCAATGACAGTTGGCACACCTTTTGGCACGTAGTTGACAAAGCTGACTGCGGAATGTTACATTTGATCTGCTTTCTTCTTGCCAGCACTAACGACTACAAGAAGTTCCAACTTTACCTGTAGAGTAAATTGCTTTAAGTTACATAAACGGCAGCCCCTCGGTGTCCATAGCGTGCAGTCAGTATTAAGATTTCCAAGTCTGGGTGGAGAGACTTGGGGGTCCTTCTCTGTGTCAAGAGCACACGGAGTTTGAGTTATGCAAATCAGCGCGTCTCGATCTCCGTAACACCCGTGCCCGTTAACCTTCATTAATGGTGCCCGTTGAATGACGTCGCCTAATGGATTGACCGGCTCTCTCTGGCTGCCGTCTGCTCTTTTGTGTATCACCCCTTTTTTTTTTTTTCTTTTCAACTTGGAAAAGTTTTATATATAAAGATCATGATCATGGAAATGAAGGCCACATTCGTGAATAAGAATTGTTGAATGCATAAATTTGAGTAAATAACATTCTAAAATGAAAATGCAAAAGACAAGAAAGAAAGAAAGAAAGAAAGAAAGAAAGAAAGAAAGAAAGAAAGAAAGAAAGAAAGAAAGAAAAGAGATGGGAGGTGGGATTCGACTTTTTACAAAAGTTAGACAGGTAGATACGCAAACACACTAGAGCCTGAATATACACCAGTATGACTAAAAAGGAAGGGCATAATTTTAAAAAATGGGAAAGACCTGACTTGGCAATGCCAGTCCCAGTCAGGCTGTTGGTATAAGGAAGCTCAGAAGTACTCATGAAGTAAATCGTTACATTTCTTACGAACACCCCGGATTACGGCGGCTTACACAAATTCAGACTGTTTCGAATGCGCAGGTGGCACTGTATTTTTGTCCTCTGGCACCACGATACTTCATTGCATTTTCAAAACTGCCTTTGCCCGCTGCTCTCTCACACAAATGCTGCATTTCATGTGTCTAATATCAAAAGCCATGTTATGTGCCTCCCTCCAAAGCCGTACTGTATAGTGTCTGCATCAGGCTAATAGAGGTGACATCTCTTATACAGTGGCTTGAAAGTTATTGTTAGTAAGTGATATCAGTCAAATATAATAATAATTCTTTTTTTCTTTTCTTTTATATAACGCTTTTCTCACTACTCAAAGCGCTTAGCAATTGCAGCTTAAGGGCCCAACAGAGCACAGTTCCTTTTGGCATCTTACGGGATTCGAACTGGCAACCTTCCGAATGCCAGTGCAGATCCCTAACCTCAGAAAAATATACCAGCAGGGGCTTAGATAACTGGACCACCGGCACCTTCAAAGCAGGAGGCCCACGGAGGAGCACACGGATGAAGGTCCACATCCGCTGCCCTTTGTAAATCCATGCAGTCAGCGGACTCCTCTGGATGACGTGTTACTCGTCACATAACCCACGTGCCATGAGATCTTTCTCATTGATGCTTTTCATATTGTTTGCTGTTGTCCAGCATTGGTCACCACAGACGTCTATTCTACAGGAAATTATGTTATCGCCGTTCTACACTAAAACATTAGATTTAAAAATTCCTCCTGCCCATCACTACAAACTACATGGGGTAAGTAACATATATAAAACTTGTGGGTGAAATATCCCTTGAAGGGGTACAGAAAGTCTTGGTGGGCCGATCACTGGATTTGCATGTCACTTGCTCCCAGTTAGTGTCAGTGCTGGGGTCTGGCAGGGTTTATACCATCAGCTGCTTTAGGGTCAGTTACACAACCTAATAAATTTGTTACTCTGATATTACTTACCCTGGTATTATACTGTATGTACAAGCCTAATTATTTGTAATTCTATAAATAAGAAGAGAAAATGTTAGATATCGTGGGAGAGTCTTAAAATAAAACACACACACACTCCATAGACAGTGCTAGAAAGCTGCTATTAATAATTCAAACTCCAAACACGAGGCAAGGAGCTGTCATGTCGAGTGTAAATCAGGCAGGGTGGGACCTGCTCTGCATCGTGAAATTTAATCCAAGCATTAATGAAGAGACAGATTCATAAATCACCAGGCTATGAATGCTGCTGTAATGACTGAATGCATCTACCAACTACTTCAAACTACGGCAGCCAAGATCTTACTGCATGAGTGTTGTTCGGTTTAATTGGCTTGGCACGTCTTCTGATAACACTTAAAATAAAGCCAATCGAAAAAAGCTTAGAAGCATTACTTCTGGAGTATAGCGGTTTGGTATTTAATATGCAGGGAGCTGGCATGGAATTCACTTTTTGGCTATGGTGGTTTCCTCTCATGGGCAGCATGGTGGCGCAGTGGGTAGCGCTGCTGCCTCACAGTTGGGAGACCCAGGTTCGCTTCCCGGGTCCTCTCTGCGTGGAGTTTGCATGTTCTCCCTGTGTCTGCGTGGGTTTCCTCTGGGCGCTCCTTTTTCCTCCCACAGTCCAAAGACATGCAGGTTAGGTGGATTGGTGATTCTAAATTGGCCCTAGTGTGTGCTTGGTGTGTGTGTGTCCTGCGGTGGGTTGGCACCCTGCCCGGGATTGGTTCCTGCCTTGTGCCCTGTGTTGGCTGGGATTGGCTCCAGCAGACCCCCATGACCCTGTGTTTGGATTCAGCGGGTTGGATAATGGATGGATGGATGGGTTTCCTCTCACTTCACACTCATTGGTGGCTCACAACTTTTATTTTCAAGCCCTGCACACCTAGAAAATGTCTGATTTATAGTCAAACCCCCTACAAAAATCATATCACATTTCAAGATGAAGAAGTCAAATTTCTCATTTTTGACCCACAAAGAGTACTGCAGGTGAACAAACGGAACTCAAAAAAACAAAAAGCTTTGAACTCGGCGCATAAAATTGAAATATTAATTGAGCAATTCACCTTTATAAACCTCAGTAATCTTGTACTGTAAATGTGTCCCACGTGAAGCTTAGACACTCGATTGACAATATGGGGGTTGTGGTATCACATGAGCAAATAATACACCATCAAGGGGTCTGGAGGATTGGAGACCCCGCCCCCCGTGAAACAATGGGCGCCGGCACTCTGCTAAGCCATGAAACACAGTCGACGAGCTTTGTCCTCCCCTAATAACACCTACACTACAACTCACAATTAGATGCACCGCGCAGTAAAAACTGCTGCGCTAATAATAATTCTTTTCATTTCTATAGCGCTTTTCTCACTACTCAAAGCGCTCAGCAATTGCAGGCTAAGGGCCCAACAGAGCAGAGTCCCTTTATCGCATTTACGAGATTCGAACCGGCAACCTTCTGATTGCCAGTGCAGATCCCTAGCCTCAGAGCCACCAGGCCAGGACCACCACCAGGAGAGATGGGCCGAGTGTAAGCAGCAGGTGTAGTTACATCCACTTCAGTCCAGGAGCACTAACCAATTAATGAGCGACAGAGACAGAGAGGGTGGGAGCGACCGAAAAATGACGGCACACTGCAAGACATCGAATGCACCGCGATAAACTCGAACATCACACCTCGCTCAATTCTGGCGAATCACAATGCAGATTTCCTCTTTGTTGCGCCTCCTAGAGGGTATGGACACCCCAGGTTGGGAACCTCTGACGTAGACGGTCATATTAGGCTAATGAACATCTCTACACTAACTCAATACGAACAAATGCAAATGTGTAAATGGCTGTGCTCTCTAACAGACAAGAGGTGATTCTTCCATTTTGCTTGACACTTCCAAAATAATCGTCACTTCGTAATAATAATAATAATAATAATAATAATACATTTTATTTATTTGTAGGCACATTTCTAAACACTCAAGGACACCGAACAATAGACAAAAACACATATTATAAACAAAGTAAAATACAAAAGTTAAAATCAGACAGAGCAATTGTAATCAAAGAGAAACAGCAGTCTTAAACAAATGAGTTTTAAGTATAGATTTGAAAAGTGAAAATGATTCAATATTTCTAAGCTCAGATGGTAGTGAGTTCCAAAGCTGGGTAATGTTAAGCGCAGTATCATAAAGTCGATGTAAGTATATAGAATGGCACAAAAATATTTTTATAGTCAATATGTATATGCACTCACGAATTACGAGGATGTGTTTACATTCATACACAAGCGTTTACTGTAAATGAACACTGATATAAAAAAAGCATCCAGCACTCCATAAATATCCTGATGCAAGAAAGGAACTCTGGAATGGCAGTGCATCGCAGTCCTAGCAGCTCAGTTTACAGCCACCAGTTACTCCAGTATGCCTGTCTTTGGTTATTGAGAGGAAGACATCGTGAACGCAGAAATGCCACGGATAAGTTCAAGTTCACCACACGACCTGCAAAATCACCCTGGTCTTGGGTTGAGAGGCACCAATCCTGACCAGCAAACTAACAGGAAAACAAACACAGCCCTTTAGAAAGTCGTTTTAGTAATAGCTAGGGTTGCCAGATTAGAAAATTAGAAATACGGGACACTCTTAAAATCTCTCTCTGTATTACTATATATATATATATATATATCTACATATACCCTACACACCCAGACCAATATATTATATAAAAGTAGAGACATAAGTTAAAAACATAAAGCAAGGATTTGAATGGGCTATGAGAACAACAAAAGTAAAATTGTTTAAAAATTATTTAATCCAAGCTGTAACAGCCATTTTCTAGTTATATAAGATCTTTATATATAATCTTCATTTGGATCTTGATCTTTGTTTGTCCGCAAATTCATGTTCCCCTGACACTGCCTTGGTTGTTACTTTTCTTTACAAACACTGTCGATACCACTCTTTGTGTTTAGATCTGGCGTCGACACCTGCTTCGTTGTCGAGACTGTGAGTTTTTCTGTTTCTATCCACCATCGTTGGCAGCACTTCGTCCCAATCGAATGTTCACCCGCTTCTTAGAGTCGGCAGTTAGAGTATATAAGTCGGACACACTTCTGTGATTTTCCATCAGTCGGCGTTTGGAGTTCAAGAAAGAAGCATTGGTTCTTCCTTACTCTTTGGATTGCCACAAAGCAACCTGCGAGATTGGAGAATGGTTGAGAAGAGATCGTGAGAGGAAACGACAGCAACATGAAAACGAGATGGACTGTGAACGGAGAGAAGCAGAAATGCTCCTCCATCACCACATAATTACTATTCGGACAGTGATTCCGAGTAGGCTGTTCCTATTGAATCAATGTCCAAGGGTTTTGTTTTGTAATTTTGTTTTCCTTATAAAAAATCATAATGCTGTGCGACGAAGGGCCCAGTTCATGACTGACAGCCGCGTTTAAACAGGGAGCCCTTCACAGACAACTTTAACCTGCGCAACGTAGTTGTGCGCATATGACTAGTTCATAAATATTTTACTATGATGACAACGCATAATCTATGGGAGGTTCCTATAACCCCCATAAGTAGAACTGAATTGGTATATTCTTGCCATTTCTAACAGCTCTGACTAAACATTATTCTCAGTTAGTAACCAGCCTTGCCATGTGTAAGGCGTGGTGGGCACAAGGTGTTAAACCGTAAGGCGTGGTGGGCACAAGGTGTTAAACTGTGCCTACATGCCTACAGGCCTATGGACCTTTTGAGTGAGTGAAGTAATTCTAAGAAAACAGCGCTTATTGAAGTGCTGTGCCGTACGTTTAAAGCATACAGAAGAAGAAGAAGCTAAGAATCTTCAAGTATAGAAGAAGAAGTAAAGAACTTTTAAGTACAGAAATAACTAAAGTTTCTCAAGAAAAGCTAAGTTTGGAGAAGATACATTTTTCCTTTTCTTGCCTTTTATTCTACATGTGTAACTACTTTTTTCTTTATTCTTGTGTGGATTATTTGCTTTTAACTTTCACTACATAATTTTAAAACTAACTTTTGGACTGAGAGATTTCTTTCGGCACGCGTTTTATCCGTGCTTGATCACGCCTTATACTTTGGCGGCTACACAAGCTAAAATTCTGTAAAAGTGAAATCATTTCAAAATATTTATTTAATACAGACAACAGAGAAATGTTATTATTATTTAATACAAGCAGGTAGAAAAAAAGTGGGCTGTGGCAAGTAGCAACACCACCCTTTGTTGATGCTGTATGTTGCCTCATCTTGAGTCCGGTGTGCAGTTTTGGTCTCCAGGCTACAAAAAGGACATAGCAGCACTAGAAAAGGTCCAGAAAAGAGCGACTAGGCTGATTACAGGGGGCTACAGGAGATGAATTATGAGGAAAGATTAAAAGAGCTGAGCCTTTACAGTTTAAGGAAAAGGAGATTAAGAGGTGACCTGATTGAAGTGTTTAAAAATGATGAAGGGAATTAGTCCAGTGGATCAAGACTGTTACAGTGGAACCTCGGTTCACGACCATAATTCGTTCCAAAACTCTGGTCGTAAACCGATTTGGTCATGAACAGAAGCAATTTCCCCCATAGGATTGTATGTAAATACAATTAATCCGTTCCAGACCAAACGAACTGTATGTAAATATATATTTTTTTAAGTTTTTAAGCACAAATATAGTTAATTATACCACAGAATTCACAGTGTAATAGTAAACTAAATGTAAAAACATTGAATAACACTGAGAAAACCTTGAACAACAGAGAAAACTAACACTGCAATAGTTTGCGCTATAGCGCTACCAACAGCTGGCTAAAAACACTTTTTTTTTTTTAATGAGTTTTAAGCACAGGGAAAAAAAATGAACATCTGAAAAATCCGTAATTTAATAAACCACCAAGAAAAGTAACATTACAACAATGCACGCTACGAACCGATCGCTGTAAACAGAAGTGAAAACAAAATCAAGCCCAGTGTATTCTTTAACTGCCTTCTCTACCTTATGAGTCTAGCCCCCTCTCTCTCGTGCTGCCTGTATGTGTGTGTGTGTGTGTCGCATGCTCTCTTGCTCGCTGCACAGGAAATGCACAGGGACAGACTGAACATGTACAAACTGAAAGGGAAACTGGCTTGTTCGTATACCGAGTGTGTGGTCGGGGACTGGGGCAAAAGTTTGGCGAACTTTTTGGTCGTAAACCGATTTGTACGTGTACCGAGACGTTCGTGAACCAAGGTTCGACTGTATTTTCAAATGAGTTCATCAAGAGGGGACACAGTTGGAAACTTAAGGGTAAATTTCATACAAACATTAGGAAGTTTTTCTTTACACAAACAACGATGGACACTTGGAATAAGCGACCAAGTAGTGTGGTGGACAGTAAGACATTGGGGACTTTCTAAACTTGACGATGTTTTTTTGGAAGAAATAAGTGGAGAGGACTGGCGAGCTTTGTGGGGCTGAATGGCCTGATCTCGTCTAAAGTGTTCTAATTTCAGTGTTGCAATGCTGATCCAGAACTGCAGCAGCGCGGCTGGAGAGCAAAACAGTAAGATTGTCGCTGTCCTCAGCCAACCAGAGCAACTAAACAAGCTGCAAACAGGCAGCAAACACGAGTTTCCTCATTACATTTGTGTTATTTTCATCAAGAGAATCTGAGAAAAGAAAGCATAATTACTTACAAAGTTACAACTAAGTACCTTAAGAAGGTAGTAAAAAATATACTTATATTACGAAATTTGAAACTGCACTAAATATGGGACATTTAGGTGTCCCTGAAAGGTCAGTACGGGACAGGGAACAAAATTATTAAATATGGGACATGACCCATATATAAGGGACGTCTGGCAACCCTAGTAATAGCTGTAGTGCTGGGAGGTATACCGGTTCATACCAAAAACCGTTTTTTATTTTATTTTTATGATATGGATTTTTCTTATACCACAACACCGGTTTAAATCGCCTAAACAACGTTCAGAATGTGGTGCAGCAGGAAACTGTTTAAGGGGGGACCATTTCACTGCTAAACATGCACGTAATGGAGTACTGCGCGGTGAAAATGGTGTGGAAGCTGGCCCGGACACAGACAGGCGGACAGCGATGGTTCAACCCACACATGTTTATTATAATAATTTACTATTTACAGTGAAGCACACAACCCCAAAAAACTCCCCCAAAAGTCCAGGCCTTTAGCCAATGCCTCTTTCTTCAGGCCGCCTCCACTCCTCTCCAACAAGACTTGGTCCTCTCCTCACCCGACTCCAGCCCCTGAATGGTGGGAGGCGGACCCTTTTATTCCCCCACCTGGACATGCTCCAGGTGCCTCCCGATTAGCTTTCGCCGGCACTCCCCAGTGTGGTGGAAGTACCAGCTGCGTACTCGGAAGCACTCCGGGTGTCCCTGGTCTTCTTCCCCCCAGCACTTCCGAGTGTGGTGGAAGTGCTGAGGGCCAGGGCTCTTCAGGCATCCGGGTGCCCCCTGGTGGTGACCACAGGCCCCATATCATCCAGGGTGGCTGCCTTCTCATGGTCCGGAGGAGGTGTAGTTCCTCTTCCAGTCCTCCTGGGCGTCCCCCAGCTGGGTACCACCACCAGCCACTCGCCACAATGGACAGAGAACATTCCGAAACTGAAGCTGTAGCAGACGATAACTTTGAACATGATGACACAGGAGAACTTTTGCCGAAAAAAGGAGCCGTGTCTGTTGTCTGGAGATTATTTGGGTTTTTAAAGGTTGGATGTGGACCAAACAACTACAGCATTTACTGCAAATGCTGTCGAGCTAAAGTTGTCGCCGGATGCAGCAACACGATCAATCTGCTGCACTACCTTAGCCGCAAACATGCTCTCGAGTAGCATGAATGTATGGAACTAAGATTGGCACCCTCCACGTCCTCAGGTAAAACTGAAAAAGCGAGAGGACACTCGAGTCAGACATGTTTGCTAGAGGAACTGCCTACGACAAAAAAAGCACGCGGTGGATCGAGATAACCAACGCCATTACAATCCATATAGCGAACGTGTCAGTGGACAGAGAGTGTTAACATTAACAAAAAGTGTAGTTGGTTTACAAAAAATATTTACTATTTATTCCTTTTCTAAGACATGTTCAGTGCAATACAACTTTTGACAAGCACCTCTGGATATTTTACTAAATGCCTCCTTGGATGGTTGAAAATATGTTGTCAAAATGATAGTTTAAGTTGTTTGCAAAATTTATTCAATAAAAAGGTTCTATATTTTGACTGCAACTGTCATGCAGTGTGATTCCTTCTCTTCATTAGATCCACCCCCTTGAAAACTATCACTTTATGGGGCCATGCAAACCTGTATTAATACGTGTGTGCACATTAAAATGTTTTTTTGAAAAATGTACAATTCTCATGACAGTGGAATAGGTTATTCTTAGCCAGTAACTAACCTAACCTAACTAACTAACCCAACACCTGAACACCAGCAAAACCAAGGAGCTGGTGGTGGATTTTAGGAGGCCCAGACCCCTCATGGACCCCGTGATCATCAGAGATGACTGTGTGCAGAGGGTGCAGACCTAGAAATACCCGGGAGTGCAGCTGGATGATAAACTGGACTGGACTGCCAATACTGATGCTGTGTGCAAGAGAGGACAGAGCCGACTATACTTCCTTAGAAGGCTGGCGTCCTTCAACATCTGCAATAAGATGCTGCAGATGTTCTATCAGACGGTTGTGGCGAGCGCCCTCTTCTACACAGTGGTGTGCTGGGGAGGCAGCATAAAGAAGAGGGACGCCTCACGCCTGGACAAACTGATGAGGAAGGCAAGCTCTATTGTAGGCACAGAGCTGGACAGTTTGACATCTGTGGCAGAGCGACGGGCGCTGAGCAGACTCCTGTCAATCATGGAGAATCCACTGCATCCACTGAACAGGATCATCTCCAGACAGAGGAGCAGCTTCAGCGACAGACTGCTGTCACCGTCCTGCTCCACTGACAGACTGAGGAGATCGTTCTTCCCCCAAACTATGCGACTCTTCAATTCCACCCGGGGGGGTAAACGTTAACATTATACAAAGTTATTGTCTGTTATACCTGCATTGTTATCACTCTTTAATTTAATATTGTTTTTATCAGTATGCTGCTGCTGGAGTATATGAATTTCCCCTTGGGATTAATAAAGTATCTATCTATATATCTAGTAACTGCAGTGGAAAATGTGGGTAACATCCACTCATGCATGGGGAAAAAATACCGTTGAATATCGTGAAACCGGTATAATTTTGAAAAATACCATGATATAGAATTTTGGTCACACCGCCCAGCACTAAATAGCAGACATAGTGACAGCGTAAAGTGTGTACAGTGCCACGTGGAATTCGTACTTGCATGCAGGGCTGTGGAGGTGCAGTCAAAATCGGGAGGAGTTATCGGGTTACAGGAGTTGTAGCAAGTCAGACTAAATGTAAAATGTGTTGTCCCAGTGCCAAACAAAAGGGCATTCCAGAGACCCCAAGGACTTCAGACCAGTTGCCCTTACGCCATCCATCATGAAGATCTTTGGAAACAGCTCTGACCCCCGGCTTCAGAACATCTGGACCCTCTGCAGTTTGTCTGTCAGGTCACTACAGGTGTGGAGGATGTTCTCATCTCAATGCTCCACTGAGCCTATACCCCCTGCTTGGACAAAGCTGACACCACAGTCAAGATCAGGATTTTTGATTTATTTATTTAAATCACCCCCCCAGTGCTTTTAACATCATTCTGCCTCATAAACTAGGGAGTTCAAGGCTTTGCATCTTGATGCTCCAACAATCCCCTTGATGATGGACTACCTGACCAACAGACAACACAGTTTGTGAGGCTCAGGGACATTGTGTCCAAAATGGTGGTCTGTAATACTGGAGCACCTCAGGGAACTGTTGTGTCTCCCCTCCTGTTTGCCTTCTACACAATGGACATCCAGTAAAATAACGGTGCTTACCATCTACAGTTGTGGCCAGAAGTTTGGAGAATGAACCAAGTGTTGGTTTTCACAAAGTCTGAGATCTTTGGTGTACTGAAGTAGAACTACAAGCAGTTCAGAAGTTTCAAAGGCTTTTATTAACAACTAGTCATTAAGCCCGTTACAATAACGGGCGCTAGAACAGCAGTGCATAAACATTAGTAGGAACAGTCTATATTAAATGGCAAGGGACCTTGACCTCATTCTTTTTGTTGGTCGTATTTTTTCTTTGTCTTTCAGCCTTTCTTTTGTTGATGTTTACTTGCTGAGCTGACCGTTCTTCGTGGGCTGCCGCCGTGTATTGTGTGTCTTTAATTTTCTGTGACAGTAATACTGTCTTGTACGTCCATAATATATCTTTAATTTTCTCTGACAGTAATACTGGCTTGTATGTGGCTGTAATATGCGTCAATGTATTGTGTACCTTTAATTTCCTCTCGCAGTAATACTGGTTTGTATTTCCATAAAACGCCTGCAACTTTCTCTGACAGTAATATCGTGCATCGCACCGTACCCCACACATGCGCACTTCACCAGAAGGCACCCACACACGGACACCTGGACGCACACAGAGATTTTATTAAAGAGGATTCCATAAAGTTTATGTGCAGAGTCCATATTTGCAGTGTTGGCCCTTCTTTCTTTTTCAAGACCCTTCTCTGCAATTCACCCTGGCATGCTGTCTGTCAATCACCTTCTGGGCCCAATCCTGAATGATGGCAGCCCACTCTTGCATAACCAATGCTTGGAGTTTGTCAGAATTGGTGGGTTTTTGTTTGTCCACCCGCCTGTTGAGGTAAAGTCATCTCTTCACAGGAATTGTCAGGTAGAGGGGTCCTTTCATCGGATTGGCTGTACCAGCGCTGACTCAGATGTGGAATGGCCAATAGGGGGGAGGAAGCTTGATGGCCAAGGTCTCCAGGACTCTGAACAAATCCAAATCGTATTATGGGATATCATCTACTGTTGGAATTCTGCTCCGTACTTGTAATATTTCTATTGCACTTGAGGATGACTTGTGTTATAATCTGTGTATCGTGTGGTATTGACCCCCTTCTTTTTGACACCCACTGCACGCCCAAACTACCTGGACAGGGGTCTCTCTTTGAATTGCCTTTTCCAGAGGTTTCTTCCATTTTTTACCTAATAGGGTTATTTTTTGGGAGTTTTTCCTTGTCTGCTTAGAGAGTCAAGGCTGGGGGGCTATCAAAAGGCAGGGCCTGGTAAAGCCCATTGCAGCCCTCCTTGTGTGATTTTGGGCACAAGAAAACACATGCTGAGTCTGCGGTGGGCTGGTGCCCTGCCCCGGGTTTGATCCTGCCTTGCGCCCTGTGTTGGCTGGGATTGGCTCCAGCAGACGCCTGTGACCCTGTATTAGGATATAGCGGGTTGGATAATGGATGGATAGATGGATGTATTGTACTGTACTGAAGGTCTTGTGGAGTTACAAAAAACAGTGGACAGCTTACAGTGGCTCTAGGACCTGCTCTCCAGCCAACTTGGTGACAGCCTAATGTTCATAATCCAGTCTGAAATATCCCCAAGCTCCTTGTGGAGAAGACTGGGGACAGAGGGCTGGAAGATTTTCAAAGGGTCAGGCGCCAACACACACCCCTGCTGGAGTCTCCACATGAGCCACATATCATTGTGGAAATCTGCACACAAACACATGAGCGTGCACATTCACTGTAGGAGATCACACACAAAAACATCCATCAGTCCACCGATTTGATCTTTTAAAAGAACATACAAACTGCCAGAAAGTACACTCGTACCCAAAAAGGGAAACACTAGAAGTTAAAGGCATTCGATTCAAGAATATATACGACTGCAGCGAGAGTTGCCAAGAGCTATTTGTAGTGCTGCTTGCCTGAAGTGGTTTCAAGACTGGAAGTTGGGCAGCGCAGCTTTTTATAGAAAATATGCCAGAACAGCTGCCTTCCCAGCCGACTTAAAGGAGCAGCACAACTGGAAAATGTAGGCCTGCTAACGGGTGACAGGTTAAAAATACACGCAACAGAACGTTACTGCAGCGTCAAAGGGAAACTAAAAACTGCAGACTCTTATCTAATATTCTAAAAGGGAACAAAAAAAATGACCTTTCAATAGGAACGTTTCTGAACAATATAAGAATAAAAGCAAAACAATATCAACTACAAATGAGGGAAATACCCTGCATGAGTCCCAATTCAGAGCTTTCTGTACACTTTATTGCTCCAAAAAAATGAAAGGCCCACTTTGAAAACCCATCAGATCTCAATGGGGAAAAAAAAATCAAACTGCTGGCTCTCTCTACTGCTATGTGGTGATGTGTGAGGAACCAAAGGATGGAAATGAAAATGATGAACCGACAGAGGGACAAATGATCAGGCAGGCGAGTCCATTTGGCCAAAATGAAATGTCATTGCAGCAATTCCAAATTGTACTCAGTAGTTTGTATGCCCCCCCACCAATTCCCCCACGTGCCTGACAATGTCCTAATGAGACGATGGATGGTGTCCTGGAGGATCTCCTCCCAGATCTGGAGCAGATCCTGGACGGTCTGAGGCGTCGGATGGACCGAAACATAATGTCCCACCCAGAAGTGTTCTACTGGATTGAGGTCAGGTGAGTGAGCGTGGGGGGGGAGGTGGGGGGAGCAGTCAATGGTATCAATTCCTTCATCCTCTCGCCATATGAGGCAAGGCATTGTCGTGCACCAGGAGGAACCAGCATAGGGTCCAAGGATTTCATCCGATACCTAATGGCAGTCCTGCGGTGCCGTTGTCTAGCTAGAGGTCTGTGCGTCCCTCCATGGATATACCATCACTGACCCACCACCAAACCGATCATGCTGAACGATGTTACAGACAGCAGACGTTCTCCACGGCTTCTTCAGACCCTTTCACGTCTGTCACATGTGCTCTCATCTGTGAAAAGTACAGGGCGCCCGCCAGTGGTGGACCTGCCAGTTCTGGTATTTTATGGCCAATGCCAATCGAGCTCCATGGTGCCACTAGAGCACAGGTGTCGAACTCCAGGCCTGGAGGGCCGCAGTGGCTGCTGGTTTTCATTCTCACCCTTTTCCTAATCAGTGATCAGTTTTCACTGCTAATTAACTCTCTTTCCTTGGAATAGCCCTGTTTTTAAGGATTCCGTCCTCTGAATTGATTTGTTTCTTAATTTAAATGGCAGCCAAACAGAAATGAGACGTAAAACGAGCCAACAGATGACCAGCCAAACTGGAACATCAAACTCCAACCAGTTTCTTAATGAGAAGCCAATTCTTGCTGTTAATTAAACCCGTTACTTAATTCCATAGCTTGCTGCTGCTCTCATTCTGACACAGCAGACATTTCCCAAAGTGTCTGATTATTGACCTGCGAGATCAACCTTACCGAGACCCTCACCTTTCTTTATGTTAAGATAATGTGGTTAGCTGGTCACCTGTTTTCTCATTTTGTGTCTCATTATTGTTTGGCTGCTAATTAAGGAAATAGAAAGAACTAAGGGGTCAGAGTCGAGTTAATTAAATCTAAGGCAAAAGAAGTTAATTAGAAGGAAAAACAGTCACTGATTAAGAAGGTGGTTAGTATAAAAACCTGCAGTCATTGCAGCCCTCCAGGACTGGAGTTCGACACCCCTGCATTAGAGGACGTCGGGCCCTCAGGCCACCCTCATGAAGTCTGTTTCTGATTGTTTGCTCAGAGACATTCACACCAGTGGCCTGCCTGCCTGCCTGCCTGCTGGAGGTCATTTTGTAGGCTCTGCCAGTGCTCATCCTGGTCCTCTTTGCAGATACCGGTGGGTCCAGCTCTCCTAGAGGAACTGCCTGTCTGTCTCCTGGAATTTCCTCCATGCCCTTGAGACTATGCTGGGAGACACAGCAAACCTTCTGGCAGTGACACATACTGATGTGCCAGTTGGACTACCTGTGCCACCTCTGTAGGGTTCAGGTGTGGCCTCATGCTACCAGTAGTGACACTGACCGTATTCAAATGCAAAACAAGTGACAAAACAGATGAGGAGGAAAAAATGTCAGTGGCCCCCCTCCACCTGTTAAACCATTCATTCCTGTTTTGGGGGTCGTCTCAGTGTTGCCCCTTTAGTGCACCAAAGCAGCTGAAACTGATGAACAATCCCCTCTGCTACTTAACTGACCACATCAATAGCCCGGAAGTTTCATTGGCTTGTTGCTATACTCGGATTAAAAAGTGTTCCTTTAATTTTTTTGAACAGTATACAGTGATCCCTCACTATATCACGCTTCGACTCTATCGCGATTTTTTCTCATACACGCTTACGTCACTACGCATGCGCTTTCTGAGAACATTTATCTAAGCCCCACGATGGCTCCTAAATGTGCTGCTATTTCTACGCCTTCTGACAATAAAACTAAGCGCTGGAGGAAGATGCTTACCATCCAGGAGAAGGTGAACCTCTTGGATATGATCAAAGATGGCAATACCCTACAAAAGCCTCCTCACGCATATGAAAAGACAGCGCCAGCAACTGCCTATCAAGATGTTCTTCAGCCGCGCACCCAGACACCCACTGCCTACTCCTAGTACTCCTTCAGTGGAAGAAGACAACAACACACCTGCTGAAGATACTGCACCACCTGAAGACTCTCCTACTGAGGTCATGCCTTCATAGAATAGTGGTTGTGTGTAAGAACTGTGTGTGTGTGTAATTAAATGTACAGTACAATAATATGATATTTGTAACGTCTAATATGTCTTATTTTCTCTTATTTTGTCTAATATATTGGGTAATACGAGTGTAATGGTGACTAAAGGGTGTCATTTCATGTCTAGAGGGCTCTAATAATGTTAAAAAACGTATTTAGAAGGTCGTAAACAGGTTTTCTAGATAGATAGATAGATAGATAGATAGATAGATAGATAGATAGATAGATAGATTGATACTTTATTAATATACTCTAACTGTGAAAATATTCGATTTATAAATAAAGAATCCTACTTCGCGACATGAATTCAGACGCTCAATTCAGTACTGGGTAGAAGCCCCTCTGGCAGAAATTCTAGCTTTACAAGCTTGGCACCCCTGGATTTGGCCAGAATTTCTCATTCTTACTGGCCGATCCTCTCAAGCTCCGTTAGATCGGATGGGAAGCACCTGTGAACTGCCATCCTCGGGTCTCCCCACACATGTCCTATGGGGTCTTAAGGCTGGGCCACTCCAGTATATACTAAGAATGACATCAAAAGTTTCAATGTTCCTAAACTGCTTTTCTCTTTTAACAGTGTGGCTATGTGTGCCGCAGACAACAAAGCAACTACACGTTGGATTGAATTGACATTAAACCGTGTCTATGGAAAACTTTTGGGATCACTAGTTCAAAATAAAAGGCAAACTGCAGGGAAAAAGGAAACCACGGTCTGCGCCAATGGTTAGCTGAAGAAGTCTGGACCAAGGCCAAGCGAGCCTGCCACCATCCAAGGGTAAAAAAGTGAAAAGCTCATCTCACTGTTGAAGCAACAGGAGGTAGGAAGCACAAAGGTTACCATTCATTATCATTCCCCTTAGGCTGCTGCAAGAGCTGCTGTGGCCTAATAAAAATTCTTTTGGTACTTCAAGTTTGAAGGAGAAACAAAAAAGACCAGGAGCGGAGCAATAGATGCAGGGATCTCAAATGTAAAAACGTGAATGCGATGGTTTTAAAAACTGCCCACTAACATTTCAGCTCATTTCACAATGACTAAATCACAG
Organism: Erpetoichthys calabaricus; assembly: GCF_900747795.2. NCBI lineage: Eukaryota > Metazoa > Chordata > Cladistia > Polypteriformes > Polypteridae > Erpetoichthys > Erpetoichthys calabaricus. The sequence goes on along the minus strand of NC_041401.2, from coordinate 194,751,864 downwards.
CCGTTTATTTAGGCTAGTGCAGGGGTGCCCAATTCCAGTCCTGGTGGGCCGCAGTGGCTGCAGGTTTTCATTCTAGCCCTTTTCTTAATTAGTGACCTGTTTTTGCTGCTAATTAACTTCTTTTGAATTAAGTTTAATTGACTTGGTTTTTAAGAAATGTTTCCCTGAATTTCTTCGTCGTTCCTCTGAATTGCTTCATTTCTTTCCTTAAATGGCACCAACGCAGAAGTGATATGTGAAGTGAGGGAGCCAACAGAAGGCCAGCTAAGTCAGGGCCTGAAACTCCAACCAATTTCACTCCAACCAGCTGCTTAATGAGGCGCTGAGTCTTGTCATTAATTAAACCCTTTCTTTAATTCCATGGCTTGTTGCCGCTCATTGTGCAATAGAAGACATTTCCAAAATTTAGGATTTTCTCTTTTCTAAGAGCAGATCAGCATTCCTGAGACCTTCACCTTTCTTTATTTTCAGATATTGTATGATGGTCATAGTTTGCTGGGCCTGTTTTGGCTCATTTTGTGTCTCGTTATTGTTTGGCTGCTAATTAAGGAAAAAGAAACAATTAAGGGGTCTGAGTCTCCAACAGCAAGTCAAAGATAATGAATTCAAAAGAAGTTAATTAGCAGCAAAAACCGGTCACTCATTAAGAAAAGGGTTAGAATGAAAATCTGCGGCCACTGCGGCCCTCCAGGACTGGAGTTGGGCACCCCTGGGCTAGTGTATGTGATATTAAAAACCACAAAATGTGGAACTTCATTATTCTGCTTGCACAAAAGACAAATGTTGCTACCTGGTTAATAAAAAAATTAAAAAATCGGTAATTTAGGAAAATGTATCTTAATATACCATTTTCATAATAACTGATAAGCCAATTAAACCCTTTCAGCTGCGGTCATCATGTGTGTGTACTGACGTAAACATACACGCTTACACATCTCTCTATTATAATGAAAAAATCCTGGGATGAGACTTTTAATCCTGCGACGAGATGTGATCTTTTTCAGAGAGACACTTTCATGTCCCGCGAGACGAGACTTTGTGCCAAGAGATTTAACCAGGCCCGGGGCCAGAAATAAAAGACAAAGAGTAGATGACAAAGTAGAACATCATAAAGAATTCAAAAATGTTGGCACGATACACATGCAGAGTAGGTTAGAGATAATGGAAGTACGGAAATTCGAAAGTCTCAACAAATGATAGCAAAGATCGTATTAGTGCAAACAAACGGAAATTATTACTCGATGAAATAACTGAACAGCGAAAAGAGATTGAATATATTGTTCAGATTTAAGCTTTAAGTCGGAGACTTGTAGATCGTCTAATTCGTGTTGCCATCAAGGAAAAGTCGTGTTTCTTCCCAATGAAGAGGCGTACCCACGAGAATTAAAAGATTTGTTGTTTGGTGAAAGTGAAATCCCGCAAGAGAAATCATTTCTCATTTGTGTGAATGCTATTGTCAGACACATTTCTTGTAGAGAGAGAAAGAAACGATATTCACTCACAGGCAGTTATACGTGGCGCTATTACGATGTAGGTCCAAACACGGAATCAAAATTCAATGTGAGATTGACTAAAAGGTAAAAGCGAAAAGAGATCGAATATATGGAAGTAAGTGATATGTCAGAAGTATGTATTGTTTAAGTCGGAGACTTGCACAGTGGACCCTTGACTTATGAACTCCATTCGTTTGCGAGGCCTGGTCGTAACTCAAGTTGGTTGTAAGTCAAGACTATTTGTCCCATAAGAAATAATGGAAATACCCATAATGCGTTCCGAACCTCCCACAGCAACACTTACTTAACCGTTTCATAATAAAAAAGGGATGTATAATGTATAATTTACCAAAACACCAATAATTTTTCTAATGTACTAACCAAAAAGTTATAAAAAGTGCCTAGCCTACCAGAAACAACAATTTCATGCTGTACTCACCATTTAATTTGACATCTTTGGGCTGCAGGAAGGGAGGAGGAGGAGAATGAAATGGAAGGTGTTTAGAAGGAGCCTCCTTATACAAATCTTTTCTTTGTATAATTGTCGAGATGGTGGATTTCGACATGCTATACATATTAGCGAGATCAGTCACACGAACACCACTCTCATATTTCCACACAATTTCCTTCTTCGTTTCGATTGTGATCGCTTTCTTTACCTTCGTTACCTACCTCTCTTCCTTCCTTACCAATTATCGAAAAAAATTATATAAATCACTGCACTGACCGAAATTACGTCCACAAACACATGTATCTGGGCTCCGACTGTCGCTTACGAACGCTCTCGGCTGTTTGTTTACAATCGCGCAAACGGATACACGTGACCGCATTCAGGTTGTAACGCAAGATGTTGGTCGTAAATCAAAACAAAAATTTTGGTCATAAATCAAGTGGTTCGCATGTCAGGCTGGTCGTATATCAAGGGTCAACTGTAAACCGTCTAATTTGTGTTGCCATTGGGGAAAAGTAATGTTTCTTCCCAATGAAGAGGCGTATCCACGAGAAATAAAAGATTTGTTGTTTGGTGTTAGTGAAATCCACATACGTGAGCAGCAGAGATGTGAAGAGGCTGGCATGTAGCGCTGGAAGGGGGGGTTGGCGAGCGAAGCGAGTAGGGGGCAGAGCCCCCTAGTGCATGCATATAAATAAACAGGGGTGTGCGTGTACACATGACGAGCTCAGTGGTGCACCTAAGGGGGCCACACTCACAGAGGCAACAGGCCAGCACTACACAAGTTTTCTGTCGCCTTCCCCAGATCTGCACCTCAGCACAGTCGTGTCTCGAAGTTCGGTGGGAAATTCCTTTGACCTTGTGGCTTGATTTTTGCTCACCTATGGGACACTTCATAGACAGGTGTGGGCCTTTCCTAATTATTCCTGTCAATGGAAATAACCCCAGGTGGGCTGCAAATATCTCAGTGATGATCAACAGAATGGGATGCACCAGAGCCACAGTGCAAGTGTCATAGCAGAGGGTCTCAGTACTTTGGTAACATGAGATTTCAATTTTATACTTTTAATAAATTTTCAAACAATCCTAAAAATCCTGTTTTCATCGAGTCATTCTGGGTATTGAGTTTTGCTTGATGAGGGAAAAAATAAATTGAAATGACTTTAGTAGCACAAGGCGGCAACAAAACACAACGTGTGAAAAGTGAAGGGCTCTGAAGAGGAAGTACTGCGTGTATCAATGTCGGTGTACTATCTACATACACACACGTATATTAGGTCTAAACAGCCAATCATGTGGCTGCAGCTCACCCCAAGTGGCACACAGACAGGGTCAAGAAGGCTGCACTGCAAGCAAACTTCAAAAAGACACGCGCTGTAAGATAGTTTGGCCAGCCTGTGCTTGGTTTACATTTAAATGGTATTTGCACAAGGCTGCAACATAATAAACTGTGCAAAAGTGAATGGGTATATAGGAGGTAAACAAATTCTGTACATAAACATTCTTTTAAAAAAGAATGTAAAAAAAAAAAATCCTATGAAACAACGGCATGCAGAACATTCTTTACTCTAAAAAAATGTTTGCTAATTTTAACTGCACAGTAGCTGAGCTTGTCAAATTAAGAAAAGTAACTGGAGGAGTTTAGATGTAGGTTTATACCTCTGGGACATTCATAAAAAGACACTAGTAATTTCTTTTAAAAATAGATTAGTGCGTGCGTAGCCTGTCTAGTGGTGGTGAAACTGTGCTACATACCTGAGTAAGTCGAACACAGTGAACATGGCTGCCCGGCCAGGTGTGCCAACACAAATGACTCCGATCGAACATTCGAAGGAAGACAAATAGAAACATACATTAAAGTGAAATTAATAACGGTATCACTGAGCTGTCATTTTTTACACCATATTTTAAAATTCTGAATGTACTGCTCAATATTGTTGCTTTTTGTAAATACAACAATTAAAGAGAAGTCACTGGACGATGAAGGCGCTGTATGCTGCCAGAGAGGTCGCCAAACTCACAATCACCTGGTGGGTGGTGTATGTATGTATGTATGTATGTATGTATGTGTGTGTGTGTGTGTGTGTGTATATAGATAGATAGATAGATAGATAGATAGATAGATAGATAGATAGATAGATAGATAGATAGATAGATAGATAGATAGATAGATAGATAGATAGATAGATAGATAGATACGAAAGGCACTATATGATAGATAGATAGATAGATAGATAGATAGATAGATAGATAGATAGATAGATAGATAGATAGATAGATAGATAGATAGATAGATAGATAGATACTATATAATAGACAGACAGACAGCCAAACAGACAGACTGATAGATCTGCTTCAATTTCACAATAACAGCACTTACAGGCGACCATGACAGATCTAGAAGAGCAGAAATTTTGCAAACTGACTTGTGGCAAAGGTGGCATCCTATGACAGGGCCACATGCTTAAAGTCACTGAGCTCTTCAGTACGACGACCCCAATGTTTGTTCATGAATGGCCAAGTGTGTGTTGATCTGATGCACCTGTTAACACCGAAACACCTGAACTCAAGAATATGAAGGGGTGCCCACATACCTTTGGCCATATACTGCATTACAATAATGCCAATATCAGATATTTAATCATTTAATTAAAATATCAAATATTCAATTTTTATTTAAGCTACCTTCTATTTTTCAATTTTACTGTGAAGTCTCCACTGCGCTGCGATGACAAAATCGCACTCGACACATGAAAGAGCAACAAAAAAAAAAACTCCAGATACCATCTTATCGAGGCATGTTTCCCATTTTTTTTTCCTTTTTAAAGCAAAAACAAGCACGGGTATGAGTCAGTATGGTACCAGCAAGGAAATGAGGCCTAGGACAATGAACCCATTTATAGCCTGAAGTCTGCTACAACATGGCCAAGCATTCAGCTCCTCCCCAGAGAGCAGACGCAGCCTTAACCCTTCACGGCATCCAAGCGCAAATGGGAAAATTCTGTTCTCCTTGAACATTTGGACTCCATAATTATTTACGTTGCGTCACGTGGATTCTAAAGTAGCTCGTGGTTTTCGGGCTCATCGTGTAATTTTGGGCTGCTGGTTTTCATTTCAGCCAAGCTTGTAATTAGAGGCTGAAACCTGCTTCTGTTTCTTCTTGTTTGATGCACTCACAGCAGGGAATTCAAAAGGACGGCATTGTCTGATTTACAGCGTGTAGCAAATCTGGTGTCATTTTTTGCTGGTGCCTCTTGTGTCATGCCCTGGGTCTGTTCAGGCCTGTAACCATACAGCCTCAGGCACCTCACACTGTTAAAATCTGCAGTTTCCACTCATCATGTGGCCGATTTTGGCTCTGTAGTTCACTTTCAGCCTCCTTGTTCTCAAGGATCATTTCCACGCCTGAGGTGGCTGAGCTCTTGTGTGCGTTTTATTCAACTTCACTTTGCTAAGACAGCTTCATCTGTGAACAGGCCATGGAAACACCTTCACTCACTGAAGCTGGCTGCTACTATCAAGAAATGTCGTGGCGGCCCAGTGCCAGCAATTCATTTTCAGCTGTAATAATAAATAATTCTTTACATTTATATAGCCGTGGCCAAAAGTTTTGAGAATGACACAAATTTTAATTTTCACAAAGTTTGCTGCCTCCGTTTTTACGATGTTCTCCAGAATGTTCTGAAGAGTGATCAGATGAATTGCAAAGACCCTCTTTGCCATGAAAATTAACTTAATGCTAAAAAAAAACCACTGCATGTTAGCCCTGCCACAAAAGGACCTGTTGACGTCATTTCAGTGATCCTCACATTAACACGGGTGATAGTGGTGACAAGGACAAGGCTGGAGATCACCCGTCACACGAACTGACTTAGAATAGAGGGGTGAAGAAGGCGTCAGGGCACCCAAGAAAGTCCAGCAAGCGCCAGGAGTGTCTCCTAAAGGTGATTCAGCTGTGGGCACCACCAATGCAGAGTTTGCTCAGGAATGGCAAGGCAGGTGTGAGTGAGGTGAAGACTTTTGGAGGATGGCCTGGTGGGTACCAAGAAGGGCAGCAAAGAAGAAGCCAAGAAAAACATCAGGGACAGACTGATATTCTGGGATTGGACTGCTGAGGGAAAATCATTTTCTCCGATGAATCCCCTTTCCGATTGTTTGGGGCATCCGGAAACCAAAGAAAAGGTGAGCGGTGCTACCATCACTCCAGTGTCAGACCACCTGTAAAGCATCCTGAGACCATTCATGTCACGTGGGTTTGCTTCTCACTCACAATTTGGCCTAAGAACACATCTGTGAATAAAGAATGGGAGCAAAACATCCTGTGAGAGCAACTTCTGCCAACCATCTAAGAACAGTTTGGTGACCAACAATGCATGATGAAGCACCGGGCCATAAGGCAAAAGTGAGCCCACTCCAGGATGCTTTACTGTTGGTATGACATAGGACTGATGGTGGGTTTACCTTTTCTTTTCTTTTTTCTGGATGTCCCAAACAATCGGAAAGGGGATACATTGCAGAAAATGATTTTTCCCCAGCAGTCCAATCCCAGAATATCAGTCTGTCCCTGATGTTTTTCTTGGCTTCTTCTTTGCTGCCCTTCTTGACGCCCAACAGGCCATCCTTCAAAAGTCTTCACCTCACTCACACCTGCCTGCTGCCATTCCTGAGCAAGCTCTGCCCTGGTGGTTCCCCTGAACCATGAATAAAGAATGGGACCAAAACATCCTCCAAGAGCAACCTCTGCCAACGATCCAAGAACAGTGTGGTGACCAACAATGCATGATGGAGCACCGGGCCATAAGGCAAAAGTGAGAACTAAGTGGCTCGGGGAGCAAAACATTGACATTTTGGGTCCATGGCCAAGGAACTCCCCAATTGAGAACTTGTGGTCAATCCTCAAGAGGCGGGTGGACAAACAAAAACCCTGAAATTCTGATTATGCAAGAGTGGGCTGCCATCAGTCAGGATTGGGCCCAGTCAGTTGATTGACATCATGCCAGGGTGAAATGCAGAGAGGGGTCTTAAAAAAGAAAGAAGGGCCAACACTGCAAATATGGACTCTGCCCATAAACTTCATGGAACTGTTAATAAAAGCCTTTGAAACTTCTGAACAGCTGGTAGTTCTACTTCAGTGTACCATAGAAACATCTGAGAAAAAGATCTATAAACACTGAAGCAGAGAGGGGTCTTAAAAAAGAAAGAGGGGCCAACACTGCACATCTTGACTCTTTGCATGAACTTAATGTCATTGTCCATAAAAGCCATTGAAACATCTGACATGCTTATAATTCTACTTCAGTATCCCAGAGAAACGTCTGACAAAAAGATCTAAAAGCACTGAAGCAGCAAACTTTATGAAAACCAACACCTGGGTCATTCTCCAAACTTTTGGCCACGACTGTGTATCGCTTCTTCTCGCTACACAAAAGCATTCTGCACGCTGGGTGGATGCAAACCCATGATCTCCTTAATGCGGGCCGGCAGAAGAACCGAAATCGGGGCCAAGCTCCACCTGGCAGTATAAAACAAGAACTTGACCACGGGGCGTGTAACCAACCACACTTCTCTCATACAAGACAATCGTGCGACTCCTACTCTCTAACGTTACCTTAAGATGACCTACAGGCATTTAAATGACTATTTTAGTAGGGACTGAAATCCCCTCCATGTAACTACACCTGGTGGGCAGGGTAACAGGCACGGGGGAATCTCAGCATGGGTTTTACAAAGAATAATACAAGCGTCATAAATAGCATGATAATCTTTGAGTAGTGAGAAAAAGCGCTATGTAAGTGTGAAGAATTATTATTGTCACTTAGAGGAATACCCCACCTGGAAATTACCTTTTTAAAATATTTTACTTACTTCATGTAGTTTGTAGTCACGGCAGAGAAAAAACGCTTAATCATCTCCTGTTTTCACGCAGAAAGGAGATAAAGTTTCTGGCAGAAAAGGAGCCAAAGGTGACCAACGCAGGACAACATTAAACACTCGTGTCACTTCATATAAGCCACCTGTGAAGTGACCTAGTGGTGTGCTCACTAAGTCCCCGACACAGTCAGACACAAACACAACCATCGAAGTGGCTGTTTAAATGTGCTTATCCACTGCAGGAACTTTGCTTTCAGGAACCAATGAATTCCTGTACGGTGTGCAGAAGGCCCTGGTCACTTTCGTGTGTTGCATTCCCACCGCACAATTATAACATTTATGCAAAACGTGTGACGTGCAAACAAGAGTGATTTGGTGCAAAGTGTGGGGTGACAGGGAGTTCATGGTGGACCACACATGTTATTGTGTTGAAACCGACGGCAAGTTCACAGGGGAGAATATTGCTTCAATACTCCGCAAGGCACAGCACACCACGCTGACACACTGCTAACGCATTTAGAAGAGGGCGCCAGGGCCGGTGGTCAACCAATCAGCACAATTCATCGCCTGCAGCTTTTTTGCTAGAGGTCTTAGCAGCACTCAATTTTTGGAAGTAATCCAGCTGAAGCCAGCAGGTAGTACTTGGGGCCTGGCAAGGTTCAGGTGAGCCTCTGCTGGGCACACCAGTGCTTTGATGGCATCTTTTGAAGGCCTCACAACTATTTTTTCCCTTTGTGGAAACAAAACCAAACCCCATAGTGCTACAAATAGGGTGATGTCAGCTTTACTGACTTGACCAGGGTCAGGTCATTGGGTCAGTACTGGAAGATTGAACCGGTAGTCTGGTGAGTTTACAGTCCATTACTGTAGACATTAAATTCAGTGCCTCTCACCACCAAAAAAAAGAAAGCACTGTAGTCATGTCTGGCAGCTTCTGTTGCCTAATCATTAGAGAATGTGTTATACAATGTTGTTCTCTCACAGAGCGTGCAGATGTCCACATTTACAACTAAACCGTCCTTTGAATCGTGTGAAGTAGGAATACACAGCAAAATGCAATTTGTGCTTCTGAAGAGAAGACAGAGCGAGAAACAAAGAGGGGCAATGTTCACTAGTACGGCACCGGGCACCGTCTGTGTCATTCTATTAAATAGCATTCTTCATACTAGGAATGAACTGACCACAGGATCAGATGGAAAACATACAGTAACATCTAAAACACGTAAGAAAGGCTTTCACCCTGTCAACATCTGCTCATGTTTGCTTATGTGGGTGCTTCACAACATTTGCTTCAGTTTCATTTTATAAGTTGTAATATCTGCTTCTATACAGTAATTACAAATGAAGTTCAGTTAATATATAATCCAACATTACAACACAAAAAAATTACCAGTGCATTATATTCACAGGCATATACATATGCAGTATATACATACATATATGCTTATATACATTTGTAGACATATATATATATATATATATATATATATATATATATATATATATATATATATACAGTGGTGTGAAAAACTATTTGCCCCCTTCCTGATTTCTTATTCTTTTGCATGTTTGTCACACAAAATGTTTCTGATCATCAAACACATTTAACCATTAGTCAAATATAACACAAGTAAACACAAAATGCAGTTTTTAAATGATGGTGTTTATTATTTAGGGAGAAAAAAAATCCAAACCTACATGGCCCTGTGTGAAAAAGTAATTGCCCCCTTGTTAAAAAAATAACCTAACTGTGGTGTATCACACCTGAGTTCAATTTCCGTAGCCACCCCCAGGCCTGATTACTGCCACACCTGTTTCAATCAAGAAATCACTTAAATAGGAGCTGCCTGACACAGAGAAGTAGACCAAAAGCACCTCAAAAGCTAGACATCATGCCAAGATCCAAAGAAATTCAGGAACAAATGAGAACAGAAGTAATTGAGATCTATCAGTCTGGTAAAGGTTATAAAGCCATTTCTAAAGCTTTGGGACTCCAGCGAACCACAGTGAAAGCGCCATTATCCACAAATGGCAAAAACATGGAACAGTGGTGAACCTTCCCAGGAGTGGCCGGCCGACCAAAATTACCCCAAGAGCGCAGAGACGACTCATCCGAGAGGTCACAAAAGACCCCAGGACAACGTCTAAAGAACTGCAGGCCTCACTTGCCTCAATTAAGGTCAGTGTTCACGACTCCACCATAAGAAAGAGACTGGACAAAAACGGCCTGCATGGCAGATTTCCAAGACGCAAAACCACTGTTAAGCAAAAAGAACATTAGGGCTCGTCTCAATTTTGCTAAGAAACATCTCAATGATTGCCAAGACTTTTGGGAAAATACCTTGTGGACTGATGAGTCAAAAGTTGAACTTTTTGGAAGGCAAATGTCCCGTTACATCTGGCGTAAAAGGAACACAGCATTTCAGAAAAAGAACATCATACCAACAGTAAAATATGGTGGTGGTAGTGTGATGGTCTGGGGTTGTTTTGCTGCTTCAGGACCTGGAAGGCTTGCTGTGATAGATGGAACCATGAATTCTACTGTCTACCAAAAAATCCTGAAGGAGAATGTCCGGCCATCTGTTCGTCAACTCAAGCTGAAGCGATCTTGGGTGCTGCAACAGGACAATGACCCAAAACACACCAGCAAATCCACCTCTGAATGGCTGAAGAAAAACAAAATGAAGACTTTGGAGTGGCCTAGTCAAAGTCCTGACCTGAATCCAATTGAGATGCTAAGGCATGACCTTAAAAAGGCGGTTCATGCTAGAAAACCCTCAAATAAAGCTGAATTACAACAATTTTGCAAAGATGAGTGGGCCAAAATTCCTCCAGAGCGCTGTAAAAGACTCATTGCAAGTTATCGCAAACGCTTGATTGCAGTTATTGCTGCTAAGGGTGGCCCAACCAGTTATTAGGTTCAGGGGGCAATTACTTTTTCACACAGGGCCATGTAGGTTTGGATTTTTTTTCACCCTAAATAATAAAAACCACCATTTACAAACTGTATTTTGTGTTTACTTGTGTTATATTTGACTAATGGTTAAATGTGTTTGATGATCAGAAACATTTTGTGTGACAAACATGCAAAAGAATAAGAAATCAGGAAGGGGGCAAATAGTTTTTCACACCACTGTATATATATATATATATATATATATATATATATATATATATATATATATATATATGTGTGTATATATTATATATATATATATATATATATATATATATATATATATATATATATATATATATATATATATAATGTGTACAATGTACAAGTAAAATTTAAGGCCAATACTAAAAGTGCCAGAGAGCTGGCCGAATCTTGGCTATCAAATGAGAACGCCATCAACAGACACTTGGACATAAATCCAGCATATGCAAACTTAAGAAGAACATGTACATAATAAATAAACTATACAAACACCCCCCCACGTAATGTTTTGCTATATATTGCCTTTGATTCTTGTAAGTCTAAGCATTATCCTCTGATGAAGACCCCTGGCAGGGGTTGAAAGATCAGGAATAAAAACTACTTTATGACACGTGATTCATTTTTTCTCCCTTTGTGGATCTCCAGCTGCAAATATATACAGTGGTGTGAAAAACTATTTGCCCCCTTCCTGATTTCTTATTCTTTTGCATGTTTGTCACACAAAATGTTTCTGATCATCAAACACATTTAACCATTAGTCAAATATAACACAAGTAAACACAAAATGCAGTTTGTAAATGGTGGTTTTTATTATTTAGGGAGAAAAAAAAATCCAAACCTACATGGCCCTGTGTGAAAAAGTAATTGCCCCCTGAACCTAATAACTGGTTGGGCCACCCTTAGCAGCAATAACTGCAATCAAGCGTTTGCGATAACTTGCAATGAGTCTTTTACAGCGCTCTGGAGGAATTTTGGCCCACTCATCTTTGCAAAATTGTTGTAATTCAGCTTTATTTGAGGGTTTTCTAGCATGAACCGCCTTTTTAAGGTCATGCCATAGCATCTCAATTGGATTCAGGTCAAGACTTTGACTAGGCCACTCCAAAGTCTTCATTTTGTTTTTCTTCAGCCATTCAGAGGTGGATTTGCTGGTGTGTTTTGGGTCATTGTCCTGTTGCAGCACCCAAGATCGCTTCAGCTTGAGTTGACGAACAGATGGCCGGACATTCTCCTTCAGGATTTTTTGGTAGACAGTAGAATTCATGGTTCCATCTATCACCTTCCAGGTCCTGAAGCAGCAAAACAACCCCAGACCATCACACTACCACCACCATATTTTACTGTTGGTATGATGTTCTTTTTCTGAAATGCTGTGTTCCTTTTACGCCAGATGTAACAGGACATTTGCCTTCCAAAAAGTTCAACTTTTGACTCATCAGTCCACAAGGTATTTTCCCAAAAGTCTTGGCAATCATTGAGATGTTTCTTAGCAAAATTGAGACGAGCCCTAATGTTCTTTTTGCTTAACAGTGGTTTGCGTCTTGGAAATCTGCCATGCAGGCCGTTTTTGTCCAGTCTCTTTCTTATGGTGGAGTCGTGAACACTGACCTTAATTGAGGCAAGTGAGGCCTGCAGTTCTTTAGACGTTGTCCTGGGGTCTTTTGTGACCTCTCGGATGAGTCGTCTCTGCGCTCTTGGGGTAATTTTGGTCGGCCGGCCACTCCTGGGAAGGTTCACCACTGTTCCATGTTTTTGCCATTTGTGGATAATGGCTCTCACTGTGGTTCGCTGGAGTCCCAAAGCTTTAGAAATGGCTTTATAACCTTTACCAGACTGATAGATCTCAATTACTTCTGTTCTCATTTGTTCCTGAATTTCTTTGGATCTTGGCATGATGTCTAGCTTTTGAGGTGCTTTTGGTCTACTTCTCTGTGTCAGGCAGCTCCTATTTAAGTGATTTCTTGATTGAAACAGGTGTGGCAGTAATCAGGCCTGGGGGTGGCTACGGAAATTGAACTCAGGTGTGATACACCACAGTTAGGTTATTTTTTAACAAGGGGGCAATTACTTTTTCACACAGGGCCATGTAGGTTTGGATTTTTTTTCTCCCTAAATAATAAACACCATCATTTAAGAACTGCATTTTGTGTTTACTTGTGTTATATTTGACTAATGGTTAAATGTGTTTGATGATCAGAAACATTTTGTGTGACAAACATGCAAAAGAATAAGAAATCAGGAAGGGGGCAAATAGTTTTTCACACCACTGTATGTGTGTGTATATATATATATATATATATATATATATATATATATATATATATATATATATATATATATATATATATATATTGCATAGTTTACTGTCAAATAATGCAAAGAGTTCTCGCAACTGAAGAGGGCACCGTGGCGGATGTTTGCCGAATGGCAGACCAACCACAAGTGTTGCCTGGTAGGTAACCACCCACACAATTGAGGTCGGGACTCAGACTACAAATGCAATGAATATATATATATATATATATATATATATATATACACACACACACACACACACTTACATAGAGGTTGAGTCAAAATTATGTTAAAATTTACAAAACACATTCATATGTGCAAGATGATTTACAGGAATGTCTCAACCTGTTGGCCATCATGTTCAACACATGTATAATATGTGGCATATAAATTGTCCACATAAATTGTTTATAAGTATATACATAGCAGTACCATTAGTGTTAACATAATTTTGCCTCACCCTATATATATATATTAGTGAACCATTACAGGGCGCTGCAGCCGGCCCCCAAACACAGATAGGCAGAGACATGCGTTCCAGGCTGAGCACACGTTTATTCCCGTGGGAAGTGCTTTTTGCTTGCTCCCCACAACACAGCCCAGTACAGCAGTAAGTGCCGTACACAATACTTTCTTTTCTTCTTCTCTCTTGTTCCGCCTCCACTCCTCCCTAGCGAGCTCTGTCCTGTTCCTCCGGACTCTGACCCCGAGTGAAGGCGGATGGCTCCTTTTATGCTGCACCAGGCAGTGCTCCAGGTGGCTCGTTAGCTAGGCCTGGAATCACTCCCAGGTGAGGTGAAAACCCAACATATCAGGGCTCTGCAGCTCCCCCTAGCAACCCCCACATAACCAAACAGGGCTGCATCAAACTCCAACTCCCAGTGTGCCCTGTTGGGAATCTGTTGTGCCACAGCCACCCAAGGGGGCTGCTCTTTAGCATCCCAGGGAAGGTAATGCCTTGGGGACGCTCTCTCGCCTGGTCCTTCCATCCAGCTGGCCTCCAAGCCAAGTAATGGCCCTGGCCATCCATCTGTCACAATATATAAAATATATATTTTATATATATTATCATCCAGTTGACACTCAGAACGACCACCAGAGGCTGAACTGGAGGTGACTGCCAGCATTCTTTATGTTTGAGCGCCACCGCGTCTGCCTGTTGCTTCTGAAATTAAATTAAGTTGGCCGGTTCCGGGCGTCAACTGGATGATAACATAGATACAAGACCGCAAGACAAGCACATTAGTGAGTCTTCATGAATTGTTGATTTATTTTTATTTTTAAAGTGTTTTTTTTTTTATTATATTTTTCTCAAATAATTAAAAAAAAAAAAACACTTTATTTTCCTCCCGGGCAATGCTGGGTATTTCAGCTAGTCCAAAAATAAACACACAAACAGTTAATGTCACTATAAAGTCCCGATGCCAGTTACCAAAATGGCATTGTACTTGAATCCCACCCTTCAACTTGTGGGTAAGTGAAGGCACAACCTGCCACCGCTCTGCTCGGTTACCCAGCTCCCATCTCTTCCTGTAAGATAAATATGAAAAAGGGAAGACGAAAACTACAACACCAGATTACTTACATTGACTTTAAATGCTTGAACAGTGTTGTCCAGGAGAAGAACGTTACAGACCACCTCAGTGTGCTGTCTGTCTCGTGCCAGCTCTGATGCTCGTACATTGTAGGTTCTGCCAGCAGGCAATCGGAAGCGTGCGGTCATTACTGTCCACCCACGATCTGAAATAAAACGTGAGATAAATTAAAAAAAAACGCACCCTGAAATCAAGCAGCCATTCCACTTTGCTCTAACAGGGAATGCCTGTGAGTCATTTGTCTCGCCGCTGACTATTCAGACATTGTGGCCCTGGTACCTTGGCTCATTGTCACTCTAAAGCTGGTGAAAAAGTGAAAAAAGAAACATCAACTCAAGATTGCTTTTACAGTGGTGTGAAAAACTATTTGCCCCCTTCCTGATTTCTTATTCTTTTGCATGTTTGTCACACAAAATGTTTCTGATCATCAAACACATTTAACCATTAGTCAAATATAACACAAGTAAACACAAAATGCAGTTTGTAAATGGTGGTTTTTATTATTTAGGGAGAAAAAAAAATCCAAACCTACATGGCCCTATGTGAAAAAGTAATTGCCCCCTGAACCTAATAACTGGTTGGGCCACCCTTAGCAGCAATAACTGCAATCAAGCATTTGCGATAACTTGCAATGAGTCTTTTACAGCGCTCTGGAGGAATTTTGGCCCACTCATCTTTGCAAAATTGTTGTAATTCAGCTTTATTTGAGGGTTTTCTAGCATGAACCGCCTTTTTAAGGTCATGCCATAGCATCTCAATTGGATTCAGGTCAAGACTTTGACTAGGCCACTCCAAAGTCTTCATTTTGTTTTTCTTCAGCCATTCAGAGGTGGATTTGCTGGTGTGTTTTGGGTCATTGTCCTGTTGCAGCACCCAAGATCGCTTCAGCTTGAGTTGACGAACAGATGGCCGGACATTCTCCTTCAGGATTTTTTGGTAGACAGTAGAATTCATGGTTCCATCTATCACAGCAAGCCTTCCAGGTCCTGAAGCAGCAAAACAACCCCAGACCATCACACTACCACCACCACATTTTACTGTTGGTATGATGTTCTTTTTCTGAAATGCTGTGTTCCTTTTACGCCAGATGTAACAGGACATTTGCCTTCCAAAAAGTTCAACTTTTGACTCATCAGTCCACAAGGTATTTTCCCAAAAGTCTTGGCAATCATTGAGATGTTTCTTAGCAAAATTGAGACGAGCCCTAATGTTCTTTTTGCTTAACAGTGGTTTGCGTCTTGGAAATCTGCCATGCAGGCCGTTTTTGTCCAGTCTCTTTCTTATGGTGGAGTCGTGAACACTGACCTTAATTGAGGCAAGTGAGGCCTGCAGTTCTTTAGACGTTGTCCTGGGGTCTTTTGTGACCTCTCGGATGAGTCGTCTCTGCGCTCTTGGGGTAATTTTAGTCGGCCGGCCACTCCTGGGAAGGTTCACCACTGTTCCATGTTTTTGCCATTTGTGGATAATGGCTCTCACTGTGGTTCGCTGGAGTCCCAAAGCTTTAGAAATGGCTTTATAACCTTTACCAGACTGATAGATCTCAATTACTTCTGTTCTCATTTGTTCCTGAATTTCTTTGGATCTTGGCATGATGTCTAGCTTTTGAGGTGCTTTTGGTCTACTTCTCTGTGTCAGGCAGCTCCTATTTAAGTGATTTCTTGATTGAAACGGGTGTGGCAGTAATCAGGCCTGGGGGTGGCTACGGAAATTGAACTCAGGTGTGATACACCACAGTTAGGTTATTTTTTAACAAGGGGGCAATTACTTTTTCACACAGGGCCATGTAGGTTTGGATTTTTTTTCTCCCTAAATAATAAAAACCATCATTTAAAAACTGCATTTTGTGTTTACTTGTGTTATATTTGACTAATGGTTAAATGTGTTTGATGATCAGAAACATTTTGTGTGACAAACATGCAAAAGAATAAGAAATCAGGAAGGGGGCAAATAGTTTTTCACACCACTGTATATGTATTAGTAAACGGAGAAAAGCGGACATCATAAAATACTCCCAAGCTCCTTACTCATCTCTCAAGACTAAATGCAAATATTCATAAGATCAGCATCACGGAAAGACTTTAATCCAACACAAATTACAAGGTATGCAGTGAAGTCAAGCAAAATTACACTTTTTATTGGCTAACTAGAAAGATTACAATATGCAGGGCTTTCAATGCAACTCAGGCCCCTTCTTGAGGCAAAATGGAATCATGCAATTGCTTTGTAATTGTAATCAATTACATCAATTACAATTACATCTCGCCTGAAGAAGGGGCCTGAGTTGCCTCGAAAGCCCCGCATATTGAAATCTTTCTAGTTAGCCAATCACAGGGGTCATTTTACTTGACTTCTCACTACATCCATAATGGCTAACACAGTAACAACACCTTTAGGAATTCTATGAACAGGCAACAAAAGGATGCGATCAAAGTGGAGCAGATGATATTATTTATCTTGACTTTCAGAAAGCATTTGATAAGGTGCCACGTGTGAGAGGTTGGGCATCAAACTAAAAGTAATGGCGGTTCAGGGTGTAGATGGGTGCAGAATTAGCTCAGACACAGGAAGCAGAGGGTGATGGTGCGAGAAACCTCATCAGAACTGGCCGATGTTAAGAGTGGCGACCAGCAGGGGGCAGTGCTGGGGTCGCTGCTATTTTTAATATATATATATATATATATATATATATATATATATATATATATATATATATATAAATGATTTAGATAGGAATATAAGGAACAAGCTGGTTAAGTTTACGGATGATACCAAGATAGGTGGATTAGCAGATAATTTGGAATCCGTTATATCATCACAGAAGGACTTGGACAGCAGACAGGCTTGGACAGATTTGTGGCAGATGAAATTTATGTCAGTAAATGTAAAGAATTACAACATAGGAAGTAAAACTGTGAGGTTTGAATACTCAATGGGGGTCTGAAAATCAAAAGTCCACCTAACAAGAAGGATTTAGGAGTCGTAGTGGACTCAAAGCTAGTGGTTCCCAAACTCAATCCTGGGGACCCCCTGTGGCTGCAGGTTCCGTTTTTCATTGGACTCTAAGTGAGTTGTGTTTATTTCTCAGTTTCATTGTATTGTAGTCAATGTAGAAATTACTAACTAAGTTTGGTAGATTTTTATTAAAATGTAATAAGCAATTATATGGGAAATATGTAGGCTTTTTTTTTTAAGTCGTTACCAGTATTTTTCATTCTGCTTTTGATTATTTAATTGATTCTTTACAAATTAACAAGTCTGACACTGAAGCTTTCATCATCCCGGATGTCTGTTGTGCTGGTTGTTAATTGTCACTATTAGGGTTAAATGAAGGGAGGAAACTACAAAGGAAAAGGGGAAAATAATAGGAAAACAACAAAAGAGAGTTAAGCAAGTATAACTTGCAGACCTCAGTATGTGCGTCTCAGGAACTGCAGGTCTGACATTGTGGTCAGCAGCACAGGAGCGCCGCAGGGGACTGGACTTTCTCCGGTCCTGTTCAGCCAACAAACATCGGACTTCCAATACAACTCGGAGTCCTGCCATGTGCAAAAGTTCACTGATGACACTGCTATCGTGGGCTGCATCAGGAGTGGGCAGGAACCTAATCAAGGACTTTGTTATATGGTGCCACTCAAACCACCTACACCTGAACACCAGCAAAACCAAAGAGCTGGTGGTGGATTTTAGGAGGCCCAGGCCCCTCCTGGACCCCGTGATCATCAGAGGTGACTGTGTGCAGAGGGTGCAGACCTATAAATACCTGGGAGTGCAGCTGGATGATAAATTGGACTGGACTGCCAATACTGATGCTCTGTGCAACAGAAGACAGAGCCGACTATACTTCATTAGAAGGCTGGCGTCCTTCAACATCTGTAATAAGATGCTGCAGATGTTCTATCAGACGGTTGTGGTGTGCGCCCTCTTCTACACAGTGGTGTGCTGGGGAGGCAGCATAAAGAAGAGGGACGCCTCACGCCTGGACAAACTGGTGAGGAAGGCAGGCTCTATTGTAGGCATGGAGCTGGACAGTCTGACATCTGTGGCAGAGCGACGGGCGCTGAGCAGATTCCTGTCAATCATGGAGAATCCACTGCATCCACTGAACAGGATCATCTCCAGACAGAGGAGCAGCTTCAGCCACAGACTGCTGTCACCGTCCTGCTCCACTGACAGACTGAGGAGATCGTTCCTCCCCCTGTCTGTATACCTGCATTGTTATCGGCATTGTTATCACTCTTTAAATTAATATTGCTCTTTATCAGTATGCTGCTGCTGGAGTATGTGAATTTCCCCTTGGGATTAATAAAGTATCTATCTATCTATCTATCTGTATCTAACTTTAGAAAAAAACAGAAATATTACTGTCTTATAAATGCAAAAACCATAGTGTTTTGTTTTTCTGAATGCAGAATAAGAGAAGAGTAAAAAAGACCAGCTAATTAAATGAAATAAGTTGTTATCGATTATTATCACAGATTGAGAACCTGGTTGGAACAAAACCCTGCAGCCACAGGGGGTCCCCAGGACCGAGTTTGGGAAACACTGCTCTAATCGATCGACTTCCCGACTGTGTTCAGAAGCCATTAAGAAGGCTAACAGAATGTCAGGTTATATAGCGCCTTGATGTGTGAAGTACAAGTCAGGAGGTTCTGCTCAGGCTTTATAACACACTGGTGAGGCCTCGTCTGGAGTCCTGTGTGCAGTTTGGGTCTCCAGGCTACAAAAAGGACACAGCAGCACAAGAGAAGGTCCAGAGAAGAGCAACTAGGCTGATTCAGGGCAACAGGGGATGAATTCTGATGAAAGATTAAAAGAGCTGAGCCTTTACAGTTTAAGCAAAAGAAGATTAAGAGGAGACCTGACTGAAGTGTTTAAAATGATGACAGGAATTAGTCCAGTGGATCGAGACGGTGACTTTAAAATGAGTTCATCAAGAACACGGGGACACAGCTGGAAACTTGTGAAGGGGAAATTTCACACAAACATTAGGAAGTTTTTCTTTACACAAAGAACGATAGACACTTGGAATAAGTGACCAAGTAGTATGGTGGACAGTTAGACGTTGGGGACTTTCAAAACTCAACTTGATGTTTTTTTTGGAAGAAATAAGTGGAGGGGACTGGTGAGCTTTGTTGGGCCAAATGGCTTGTTCTCGTCTAAATTATTCTAATGTTCTAGTACTACAAGTTATGCAGAAAAAGGTACCAAGATGAAAAAAGGACATTTTTCCCAGGGTTGGAAAAGAAAATTCCTTTATTCACATTTTGTGAACGCATGCTCGGCAAGGGTCTCAATGGCCCAAAACTGTAATCCCCCAATTTCATTTCTGGAAAAGCACTGTTTACGCTCTACACAACGGACTTCCAGAACAATGCCTGCACCTGCCATCTACAGAAACCCTCTGAGGACTCCTCCATCACAGGCTGCACAAAGAATGGAGACGACTCGGAGTGCAGGAAGCTTGTGGATGACTACGCCTTGTGGTGCAGTGACAACATCAACAAGACAAAAGAGTTGGTGGTGGACTTCCGGCACCCCAAAGAGCCTTTGAGGCCGGTCAGCCATTCAGGGGGAGGATGCGGAAGTGCCTGGGGGTCGCTACAAGCAGCAAACTGGACTGGTCTGACAATACAGTGACACTGGACAAGAAAGGCCAAAGAGGACTGGACTTCCTACGGAGATGCTGCTCTTTTCATACGTGCAGCAGGCTGCTAGAGATGATGTTCTATCAGTCCTTAGTAGTCGGTGTGTTGTTCAACGCCGCCGTCTCTTTGCGAAGCAACTTGAGCTCCAAAGATGCCCAGAGCAACAGTGAACAAACTCATCAGGGGCCAACCCTGGACAAACTGGAAACTGTGGTAAAGATGGTAAAATTGGATGCTGTCATGAAAAATCCCCTCCATCCCCTCCAGGAGGTGCTCTCTTGGAGCTTCAGGCTCATTCCTCCATGGTGTGCTATGAAGTGCTTCTGGGGGTCTTTTCTGCCCACTGCTGTCAGAGAACTAGGCAGAGTGGTGGCTCTGAGGCTAAGGATCTGCCCTGGCAATCAGAAGGTTGCCGGTTCGAATCCCGTAAATGCCAATGGGGACTCTGCTCTGTTGGGCCCTTAACCTGCAATTGCTGAACGCTTTGAGTAGCGAGAAAAGCGCTATATAAATAAATTCAGTGCTACCCCCAATGTACTCATGAAGTTCATTTTGAAATATCTGCACAACAAACATTTATTATTTATTTTTATTTAATTATTGATTGATTGGCTTTATTACATGTCCTATGAATCTATATCTTTGTTGTTTATGCTTCTGTTTTTTATGTTTCCCCCTTGTAATTAACAAAGCTTATCTAATCTAATCTAAATCAGGGGGACTCAACTCCAATGGTCCGCAGTGCCTGCAGGCTTTTTGCTTTAATTAAATTTTTTAATCAGAACCCATTTATCAACCTTAATAAAAGGATAAGTGTCTGTGTGTCTGTCTGGTTGCTATGCATCTTGTCATTCCAACAGATGGCACATCAATATTAATACTGTTTTTATGAATTCCATACCAAATGTATATAACAAAGACACATTTGTTGCATTTGTCATTCCAACAGATGGCGCATCACAAACATTTGTAGTAATAAACTTCATTGCATTTGTCATTCCACCAGATGGCGCATCATAAATATTAACACTGCTTTTACAAAGCCCATATCAGAATGCATATAACAGAGACATTTGAATTTGTCATTCCAACAGATGGCACATCACAAATCTGAACTGTGCTTTTACAATTCATATACCAAATGGCATGTACAGAAACATATGCATTACATTTGCCATTCCAACAGATGACACATCACAAACATTTGTAGTGATCAAGTCCACTGCATTTGTCATTCCAAAAGCTGGCACACCAATATTAATACTGCTTTTATGAATCCCATACCAAATGTCATATAACACGCACATTGCATGATGCACTACAAACGTTAACACTGAGGTCTACGTTGATTAGTTAGATTTCTACCTTATATTCTAGATTTCTGTCTTAGATGAGTAGTACGGTTAGATATACTAATAAAAGGACAAGTGTCAGTGTGTTTATCTGTGTGTCTGTCTGGCAGGTATGTCTCTATCATTCCAACAGATGGCACATCACAAACATTTTTAGTAAAAAAATGCATTGCATTTGTCATTCCAACAGGTGGCGCATCACACACATTAACACTAATTTTACAAATGCCATACCAAATGGCCTAATACAGAGGCATTACATTTGTCATTCCAACAGGTGGCGCATCACAAACATCAACTGTGCTTTTACAAACCCCATATCAAATAGCATAAAATGGAGACATAAGCATTGCATGGTGCACTGCAAACATAACGCTGAGGTCTATGACGAGTATTTAAATTTTGACTTGTCTTAGGCAGGTAGCACACCTACTACAATGTTATTTGTTTTTTGGTGCTTAGTTTTAGTTTACTTGTTTTTGTGACTCAGGTTCCTGAATTGCCCATTTTTGTTTAAAACTGCTGCGTTTGGGTTTTAATTGTCTCCTGTTTTCTTAACCAGCCATCAGTTAATAACGAGGTGCATGAAGTGAAGTCGAGTGCCATACTGTACATCTCTAGAGGCCAATTTGTCTAAAAAATAAACAAAAAAACATTTCCGAGTTCAGGAAGGTAATTGCACTTCATGTGGCAAGTTTCATCAAAATCCAAAATGTGTTGAACATTTGTTGAGCAAAAACAGAAAGAGCCTTCCACCTGTCGTCGAGATTCAAAAGAGGCGCAGTACAAATTCAGCGAGGTGCTGTTCTGGATTGGGACTTGTGCGTTAGGCCATCAGACATTTCAGGGATTTCTCTCTTGTCTCCTTAACAGCCGCTGCTGACTTCCAGCCTCTGCTGAGTGGACCCTGAAGTTGCGTCCTCGCCAAGTTCCAGGGTCTTCTTAAAGGCCATTTTCACCTAAATAGTTGCTTTGATAAGGCCATACCTGGAATTTTCGTAAGGCTCTCCATCTCCTGAATTAAACAATTCAGCCAAACTGCTAAATTTGGTGTATGGGTTGGATGTAAACACTGATCCGGTAGGAGCAAGTCTCTCCACACACAACAGTCGCATATAAATCCCAGAGTGGAGTCCACACACGAGGCCCCTAAGCTGCAGTTCAGCACCAACTGATCAGCAGTTGAAAGTTTTCTCATTCGGAAGGACGCCGTTTAGATTCTGATTATACAAAGGAAACCAAAAAAACAGAGGAGGCGCCACATATCCCCCCATTAATGGTTAAATAACAGGGTGTTACTTCCTCTTAGAGGAAAAGGGAACGTGCTTACAAATATTCTTGTGGCACCTTTTTAAATGACGGTGACTGGCTTTCCAGTGAATGTTTTCATACTTTCAGGTGATGCTACAAAGATTGCTGAGCATTAGCGTGTGGCTGAAGGGGTACAGCTGTCAAAATAAAGGAGCACAGATGACACTGAGGCGGCAGATAAATGTCAACACGAGATAATCCAGGCTAGATGAGCAGAGTTTGGACAGGACTTCCAACATCCGCACGTACAATAAGGTGCACATCTCCTCGTCTGGTCTTTATAGTTGATTCAGCTGGATGGTGCCAAAGATATTCTGCAAACACGACGAGTAAAATCCCCTATTCCAACTTGCAGTCCTAAATATTGTGACTTGCAGACATCCTTGGAGATCGAGTAGCCAAAAACAACATGATGGGACGCAGCACACAGCCCAGAACTTGAGCAAGTGCTTTTAAATAAATACGTTGTGAATTCAGAAAGTCTTTACACCCCTTCACTTTCTGCACCCCTTTATCGTGTCGTTGACAGAATTTTAAATTGGATAAATTTGCATTTTTTGCCCATCAGTCTTCACTTGATAACCCATAATGACAAAGTGACAATATGTTTTCAGAAACGGCTGGCAAAATTTATTAAGAATCAAAACCTGAAATCTCCCATTTCTAGACATGTTCAGAGCCTCAATTCACTACTCTCTAGAAGTCCCACCTGATCAACGCACCATGCTGTCCCTCCATTGATGGACTGAAGGCCAGAGGTCCACATGTCCCTCATCGTCCCGAGACAGATCGGGATGTGACAGAGTGCACTGACAGTTTTTCTTGCTCTTCTGCAAACCATTCATGGGAAATTCCGCCAGGTCCTGGTGACGTCCAACCCCTTTGACGTCACTTTTAGGTCCGAGCCTATTGATGAAGGCCCTTCTGGTTCCAGCCCCTCTGATGTCATTTCCGGGTCCGAGCCTATGGGTGAAGACCTTTCCGCTTCCATCCCCTTTGAGGTCACTTCCTATACTGGCTTTTAAAAGCTGCCACCTTTCCTCTGTCCCCCTCAGTTCTGTTTTGGACTCCAATTTGTGCACATCAGTGTTATCGATTTATTCAATTTTGCAGGCAGGAACATATGGGTGGCTGCCCCAAATCTTGCTATGGCTCTTTGTTAAGTTTGAGACACACTGTACTTACAAGTAGGGCTGTGGAGTCGGTAGATAAATTTTTCGACTCCGAATCCTTAGTTTCTGGTACTTCTGACTCCGACTCCTCTGTATTTAATATGCTGATGTATTTTCCATGTTGATTGAAGGAAGGCAACATCCACGTCATTTAACCACAGAACTACTGGCTAGGAAGCTAACTCTCTACCATATTGGCCAGTTAAACAAAAGGCAAGAACCCCTAAAACACACATCAGGCCATAGCACACGCCTCCACCTCCATCATTACACTTGTGTACACTCAAATGAACTTGTTAGACACATTAGATCTGAAATAAAATGAAAACACTTTTTGAAATGTACCATAATCCAGATTACAATATGTGAAAGTCAGGTTGTATAATACAGTGCATCCATAAAGTATTCCCAGCGCTTCATCACTTTTTGCACATTTTGTTATGTTACAGCCTTATTCCAAAATGGATTAAATTCATTTTTTTCCTCAGAATTCTACACACAACACCCCATAATGACAACGTGAAAAAGTTTACTTGAGATTTTTGCAAATTTATTAAAAATAAAAAAATTGAGAAAGCACATGTCCATAAGTATTCACAGCCTTTGCCATGAAGCTCCAAATTGAGCTCAGGTGTATCCTGTTTCCCCTGATCATCCTTGAGATGTTTCTGCAGCTTCATTGGAGTCCACCTGTGGTAAATTCAGCTGACTGGACATGATTTGGAAAGGCACACACCTGTCTATAGAAGGTCCCACAGTTGACAGTTCATGTCAGAGCACAAACCAAGCATGAAGTCAAAGGAATTGTCTGTAGACCTCCGAGACAGGATTGTCTCGAGGCACAAATCTGGGGAAGGTTACAGAAAAATTTCTGCTGCTTTGAAGGTCCCAATGAGCACAGTGGCCTCCATCATTCGTAAGTGGAAGAAGTTCGAAACCACCAGGACTCTTCCTAGAGCTGGCCGGCCATCTAAACTGAGCGATCTGGGGAGAAGGGCCTTAGTCAGGGAGGTGACCAAGAACCTGATGGTCACTCTGTCAGAGCTCCAGAGGTCCTCTGTGGAGAGAGGAGAACCTTCCAGAAGGACAACCATCTCTGCAGCAATCCACCAATCAGGCCTGTATGGTAGAGTGGCCAGATGGAAGCCACTCCTTAGTAAAAGGCACATGGCAGCCCACCTGGAGTTTGCCAAAAGGCACCTGAAGGACTCTTAGACCACGAGAAAGAAAATTCTCTGGTCAGATGAGACAAAGATTGAACTCTTTGGTGTGAATGCCAGGCGTCACGTTTGGAGGAAACCAGGCACCGCTCATCACCAGGCCAATACCATCCCTACAGTGAAGCATGGTGGTGGCAGCATCATGCTGTGGGGAACTGGGAGACTAGTCAGGATAAAGGGAAAGATGACTGCAGCAATGTACAGAGACATCCTGGATGAAAACCTGCTCCAGAGCGCTCTTGACCTCAGACTGGGGCGACGGTTCATCTTTCAGCAGGACAACAACCCTAAGCACACAGCCAAGATATCAAAGGAGTGACTTCAGGACAACTCTGTGAATGTCCTTGAGTGGCCCAGCCAGAGCCCAGACTTGAATCTGATTGAACATCTCTGGAGAGATCTTAAAATGGCTGTGCACCGACGCTTCCCATCCAACCTGATGGAGCTTGAGAGGTGCTGCAAAGAGGAATGGGCCAAACTGGCCAAGGATAGGTGTGCCAAGCTTGTGACATCATATTCAACAAGACTTGAGGCTGGAATTGCTGCCAAAGGGGCATCGACAAAGTATTGAGCAAAGGCTGTGAATACTTATGGACATGGGATTTCTCAGTTTTTTTATTTTTAATAAATTTGCAAAAACCTCAAGTAAACTTTTTTCAACTTTGTCATTATGGGGTGTTGTGTGCAGAATTCTGAGGAAAAAAATTAATTTAATCCATTTTGGAATAAGGCTGTAACATAACAAAATGTGGAAAAAGTGATGAAGCGCTGGGAATACTTTCTGGATGCACTGTAGCTCAGCTGAACTTCACACTACAGTAGTAGTAACACAACTATGCACTGGGTTTTACTTCATTAGGACTATTGTTTGTGAAATGGGACATTTGAACTTGCTGTATTGTTTTTTCATTACAATTTAAATTTATTACGAGTCGGAGTCGGTACATTTTTACCCAAAATTGTCTCCGACTCCTCGACTCCGACTCCACAGCCCTGCTTACAAGTAGCAGACCACTTATTTTGTGTTTTCAATTTGTAATTTATTAAGAGCACCTTGCAGAGATCTGAGCCGTGCCAAAAAAAAAGCCAAATTGAACCCCAGCGATTCAATGCTGTATACCAATAAAATGTGAAAACTTCCAAGGAGGTGAATACTTTTTTTATTTTTCATTTTTCACACGCATTGTACCTTAGCAAAAACAAACAGGAATTCAACATGGCATTTGATAGGACTTGCTCTGTAATGTCAAACAGTAATTACTATAAAATTGAGGACAAGGGGCATTGTAATCGCAGCGCAAACATCCTTATCAGAGCACAGGCAGAGCGCCTCCGTCAGTGTGAGCGCGAGGAGAGACCACTTGGCACAGGAGCAGGGATGCTGTGTGTTTAACGTCCGACTGCAGCGGCAGCACAACACAATGGCGGGGGACGGTCACACACACTCCCAAACAGGCTGACCGGAAAGCTGATAACAATATTGTTTCCTCTGCCTGGCTTTGTACTTGGCTGCTGATATACTTTAAATAGTGCATAATAGGCTTATTAAGTGTGTTATCTCTGATTTTAAGGACAAACTGGAGCAGCGCGATATGCAACTTTTAACAGCTCTGCAGCATATGCCACGTCTAAGGGCAGCTCAGTCTGCGTTCTTTCTGAATGTCTCTTCCTAATTTAATATCATGTGACATTTAGATTTTCCAAAGCAGATTATTTTGACTAGGATTATAACATGATAACGAAAAGTATCCTTTTTTTGAAAATACTAATTAACTGTGAGGGCCTTAACTGTCTCATCTTTGACAACACATACACACTGGACAAATGAAGAACTGCTAACCCTAACTTGCACACCTCTGGGCTTTGAGGAGGAAAACCCGAGTCTTTGGAGCAAAACCCACACAGTCAGCCACCAGGATTCCGAAAATGAACGGCGTGATCCATGCGCCTCCATGACGTTCTGTATATGCATTTAATTCTCATTATCATTCTTGGTGGCTCCGTAATCCGTACAAACCCCTACCTTCTCTGCTGTTCTGTTTCCAGTTTTCTGTGATCTGCGCCACCACCACCACCTGAGCAAAGCACCGTCATGTCCCTCCATTGATGGATTAAAGGCCAGAGGTCCACATGACCCTCATCATCAAGTTCTTCCATGTGAACCCTGAATACCATGAGGACTGATTTAGATCATTAATGTTAGGTAGAATGCCTAGAGGGGGGCTGGTCAGGTGGTCTCGTGGCCTGGGACCCCGTGCAGATTTTTTTTTTTTTCTCTAGCCATCTGGAGATTTTTTTCTTGTTTTCTCTGTCCTCCCTGATCATTGGACCTTACTTTTTATTCTATATTAATTAGTGTTGCCTAATTTTATTTTTATATACAGGTAAAATTCCGTTACAACGAACTGCCAGGGACCTAAAAAAATATTTTGTTGTAATGAAAATTTCGTTGTAATGAGATTCTGTATTTGTTGCTATAGTACTTTCCTTAACTTGCATCTAGACGTTTGCAATCATTTCAATAGCTTCTTTCGCATTCATTTTAATCTTCTCCGGTCTACAAGTTATGATGAGAGTTTTTCTCAGCATTTCCTTGCAATAATACACTTTCAGGGTGCTAATGATGCCCAAACCCAACGGCTGAAGCACTGCTGTGCAAATGGGTGGGAGGAATTCACACCGAACATTATCTAAATGCGGAAGTCTGTTGTGGGCAGCACAGTTATCCATCAGAAACCAAATCATCCTTTTCTTTTTCTTCATATTGTGCGGTTTCTGAACTCTTTTGGGATCCCCCCCACCCAGCGGGAAGGTCACCCTGAAGTGCGTCCTGAAGCACGATTGACGCGTCTGTGGAAGATTGTTGGCCCGTTGCTGGGGCAGGGCAACCACAGGCTCACAACGCTGCAGTGAGGCGCCACAGAAGCAAATCCTAAAAGATCATGGGCGCGCTATAAGTCCCTGTCTTACACCCCAAAACACGAGGCTTAGTCTCAGTACTTTAGAAGAACCAGCTTTATTCAGCTTGAAACAGTACGGTTACTTATTGTAGCGGGATCTGCCACTCTCCTATACTCAGACACAGCAGTCAGGCAGGGTCATGGCCAGGTTAGCGGCCAAGTAATACTGTGCCCTGCATCACCCATCGAGATTTTTTCGGTTTGCTTCGGTGAAGATTTGCTCCAGCGCTGTGAGCCTGCAACAGATCAACAGTCTTCCACAGACGCGGTGATTGCACTTCGGTGTGTTGTCCAGTTGCAGGAGGTCCCAAGAGAGTTAAGAAACCTCACATTTTCTTGAATGAGTGCCACATTTTCATGAACGAGCATCACTGAACCACATAAAAACAGCTTTTTCGGCGTCTTGAAATGCAGCAGTTCGTATACATTTGCAACCCGAGATTTTTCTTCTTTTTTTGCTCGGTTTTTCAAGAAAGTTGACCGCGTCAATGGCGAAATTCCAAATTCACTGGCAACGTCTTTTCTCTTTTTGCCACAATTGAGAGCTGCAAAAATATAAAGTTTTTTTCTGATATGAACTGTTATCGTTTTTTCGTGTCTGCCGTTTCTATAGGAGGGTGACAATGAGTTAATTCCAATGGATTTTTTCAAAAGTTGACGAGCAATATGCAAAAGGTATCACTGAAAACCACCGACAACAAAAAAAACCAAACAGTACGAGGAAAGTCCGAAGAAAGAACGTTTCTGTTTGGGGATCGTTGTGCACAACTGAGCTGTGACCACAGATCTAACTGCTCTGTGGAGGATTCATTCAAGCATTTCAAGGTCACTTCGTTGTAATGAAAGTATCTGCTGTAATGTACTTCATAGTAATGAGATTTCTATAGACTCGTGTCATATGGGGAAACTGTCGGGACCATAAAAATACTTTGTTGTAATGAAAATTTCGTTGTAAAGATATTTGTTGTAATGGAGTTTTACCTGTATATTTTTTCTTTTCCTTCATCCTGTAAAGCACTTAGATCTCCATCTTTTGTATGAAAATGTGCTATAGACATAAATGTTGTTGTTGTCCTCAGACAGAGAAGTACAGAGCTAAGAGCTACATGAGGTTCGGACCGTTGTTACTAGTGTGCTCATCTTCACCAAAACGAGACCCCTAAATGGTCGGCTGTTCTCTGCTCTTCGTGAGGAGATGGCAGCCGAGTATTCCAGCTACGTTATTTCATAGCAAAGCAAGGTGGCTTGTCCCGAGGTAAAATGCAGCAAAGTCTTTGAGCTCAGGGAGGCAAGTCATGTTTTTTTGGAGGAGGAGACATGACATTGCATGCATACTGAACAAAGAACAAAACTTTGCATATTGGAAAGCGGAAAGACCTAAATCTACAGCTTCAGGGCATAGACAAGCACCTTCCTCACCTGGTACACCATTTGAAAGCTGGAGGTTTGGGACAGGAGAAGAGCAGATTCTTTAGAAAACATAAGTGTATTTGCTGAAACCTGGGGCTCCAGAGACATCACGGTGAGTCCCCCGTCTCTCTTCACCGAGAGAATTTTCCCCCAGATGGCAGTGCGCAGTATCAGCGGGTGATCGAGCCCGCCGATGCACCAACACCTGCAGATTTCAGCCCTCCTGAAGAGGAGCAACTCACTGAGAGGACATTGGATTCCACCCTGGGCCCGAGGTTTACTGCTCACAAACGGAGTGAGTCCTGGCTCGCCAGTGAGCCCCTCATAGGACAGAAGGCTTCCTTATGCAACATGCTGTCCCTGTGAGACTGGATTTGGAACTGTTGTCACTCTGAAAACAAAGCACAGATCTAATGTCGACATTGAGAGCGGCAGTGCCAAGTCTGCAATGCCATTTTGAAAAGATGGGCCATGCAGTCACCAATCAAAGCAGTCATTCTTACAAAATAGCATCTCCTCTTCTTGCACGTTATTTTCAAGTTATTATTTTGTATTGTATATTTCATTATTGAGGGCTGCACGGTGGCGCAGTGAGTAGCGCTGCTGCCTCGCAGTTGAGAGACCTGGGGACCTGGGTTCGCTTCCCGGGTCCTCCCTGCGTGGAGTTTGCATGTTCTCCCTGTGTCTGCGTGGGTTTCCTCCGGCCACTCCAGTTTCCTCCCACAGTCCAAACACATGCAGGTTAGGTGGATTGGCGATTCTAAATTGGCCCTAGTGTATGCTTGGTGTGTGGGTGTGTTTGTGTGTGTCCTGCGGTGGGATGGCACCCTGCCTGGGATTGGTTCCTGGCTTGTGCCCTGTGTTGGCTGGGATTGGCTCCAGCAGACCCCCGTGACCCTGTGTTCGGATTCAGCGGGTTGGAAAATGGATGGATGGATGGATTTCATTATTGATAATTGTGTTTGTTTTTCCTTTGTGCATCAACCCCCAATTAACCTATCATCTATGAGTGAGGACTGAAAGCTTCACATTGGTCAAAAATTTCAATCTTCTGTTTTTGTCAGATCTCAACATTTTAGGGTCCCCTGATACCAAAAACCATCGATATCTCAATGATGGGTGTGTGTGTGTGTGTCACAGCTTCTAGAACTAAAGCGGCTAGACGGAAAAATACCAAACTCGAAACTTGAGCCTGTTATGAAATGACGAGGTGCCAAATCGTTCAAGGGACAGAGGCAGGAGACCCCAACTCCGGTCCTGGAGGGCTGCAGGTTTTCATTCTAACCCTTTTCTTAATGAGTGACCTATTTTTGCTGCTAATGAACTTCTTTTGAATTCATTTTAGTTGACTTATTTTGTTAAGGTTTGTTCCTCTGAATTGCTTCATTTGTTTCCTTAAATGGCACCCAAACAGAAATGAAACATGACGTGAGTGAGCCAACAGAAGACCACCTTAGTCAGGGCCTCAAACTCCAACCAATTTCACTCCAACCAGCTACTTAATCAGGCGCTGTGTCTTGTCGTTAATTAAACTCATTCCTTAATTCCATGGCTTCTCGCTGCTCTCATTGTGTCATAACAGAAATTTCTAAAATTGTTGATTTTCTCTTTTCTAAGAGCGCTGGGGACCTGAGCAGATCAATATTCCTCAGACCTTCATCTTTCTTTATTTTCCGATATTGTGTGATGGGCTCAATTTGCTGCTCATGTTTTGGCTCATTTTTGTATCTCATTATTGTTTGGCAGCTAATTAAGGAAAAAGAAACAATTAAGGTGCCTGAGTCTTCAAGAGCAAGTCAATTAAAATTAAATCAAAAGAAGTTAATTAGCAGCGAAAACAAGTCATTAATTAAGAAAAGGGTTAGAATGAAAACCTGCAGCCACTGGGGCCCTGCAGGACCAGAGTTGGGGACCCCTGCACTAGAGGAACCCTCAAATACCGCACTTCTACAATTAATGATGAATTCTCCTTGTCTGTTGCTATCGTAATGATGTATTTTATGATCAGAAAGATCAGCATCAGAGAAGTAAATAATGACTGAATAGTTTGGGTAACCCATTTCCGAGGGTACAAAGCCTGCTGACGTTTGCGTCCGAATTATTTCTTTTTACACTGGTGGTGCTTACTGTTTATCCTTCTAGCAAAGGTGGCTGCCATTCGCCTTTAAAACATTTCTTTCTTGCTCAATATTTTTGAAAACGTACACAGTGACTAATCAAGCCGTTTAGTGACGAGAGAGACAGAAATGTGTTTTGATAAGTTGAAATGTACAAAGGCTGTTCTGCATTTTTACCCGCACAAAGTAACCATTAAAAGAAAGGAAACAAGCAGTTGTTGTTCATGTTATTTCAATTTAATAAAACAAAATTTGGCCCATTTTGTTTCTAATGTCTGTTTAATATATAAAATTGTACGGGTTATGATGAAAGTTCAATTGCTTCCAAAGGGGGGCCTAACAGAAAAAGTATGAGAACCTCTGCTGTAAACGTACAAAAGCATAAAGGCAAGCAAGCATTTTTACTACACTATCTATCTATCTAATCCTGCCAACTACGCTATCTATCTAGCTATCTATCTATCTATCTAAGCAGCAAACGATATCAGACATGTTATCTTGTTATCGCTTGTTTGAACTGCTCTTTGATTTCTGCCTGCTGCTGCTGCTGCAACGTCCCCATTTTCTTCAAACACCACTGAAAGAGAGCAGTTTTGTGGTTTTTCTGTACCATTATATTTATTTATAGCTTGCTCAAGAGATGCCACATCGTGAGATAGTGACAAAGAAAGCAGACTGAAGAGCCCTGCTCAAGTTCAGCGCCGCTGGGTTTCTTCTATCTGATGTTCCAGTGTCAGGTTCTGATTTTATTTGCCTCTGGTTAAGTGACAGTATCTGCGTCTCATGTCACTCTCGGCGTTAGGCCTCAAGAGTCAGTGGGTTGCACAGACTTTAAGCCAAACGTCTTACAAGTAAAGAGACGCCACTCAGTAAGTCCTCCTCTTTGGCCTTCCTCTTGCCCGGTGGTTCCGTCCTCCCCATTCTTTTCTCCTCATCTCTCCTGTGCACATGTGCCCAAACCATCTCAATCTGGCCTCTGCCACTTGGGCGCCAAACTGTTGTGCCCATGTTGTCCCTCTGATGTCCTCATTCCTAATTCCATCTACCCCAAGTGTAAATCATAGCAACTCTGCCACTTGTCTTGTCATCAGGACCACCGTCTCCAAATCATACAGTATGGCTGGTCTTGCTACCTTCACTCTTGCAGATACTCTTCTATCACAAATCACTTCTGCCACTCCTCTCCACCTAGTCCCTCTGCTTCCTTTAATTTGATGCCCAGCCTCTCATGTGGTACCTCATATCAAGGGCTTTCTGAAACTCCAGATAAATAACATCGTAAGCTCCACTTTGATCACATCCTCATAGAATTCCAGCATGTGAGTAAAACACGACGTCCCTCGTCTGAACCCACGCTGACTGTTCATTAAAACTCCTGTTCTTGCCACGCATGGCTCAATCTTATCCTTAATAACACCTTCCATTAATCTACCCATGAAAAGCGTGACGTCAGGAGTAGGGAGCTGGGCCGGGCCCTCCTCACTCACACACCAGCCTCTGTTCGAGTCGCTCTACCTCTGCGTTTTGGAGTGTAACTTGCATCTGCTTTGCTAGTGATACCTGTTTGTTTATTAATTTTTAAAGTTCATTCTGTTTCACTACTAAACGGGCAGAGCTGTGAGGGACGGCTATCCATCCATCCATCCATTGTCCAACCCGCTGAATCCGAACACATGGTCACGGGGGTCTGCTGGAGCCAATCCCAGCCAACACAGGGCACAAGGCAGGAACCAATCCCGGGGGGATCTAAACAAATCCGTTAAGTAATTCTCTTGTGAAAAGCGGACAGACATACAAACAGAAGTTGGATGTTATATATATATATATATATATATATATATATATATATATATATATATATATATATATATATAGTGATATGGATGCTATATAGTGCCCGACCCAACACAGACTCACACTGAGGCACACGTAAAACACTAAGAACTTTTATTTTTCAAATTTGCAAAAAACCTCAAGTAAACTTTTTTCACGTTGTCATTATGGGGTGTTGTGTGTAGAATTCTGAGGAAAAAAATGAATTTAATCCATTTTGGAATAAGGCTGTAACATAACAAAATGTGGAAAAAGTGATGAAGCGCTGGGAATACTTTCCGGATGCACTGTACACACACACACATATTATATATATATATATATATATATATATATATATAGAGAGAGAGAGAGAGAGAGAGAGAGACAGAGAGAGAGAGAGAGATGTATAGATTTATACTTTGCTTTGGTAACAGATTTGTGAAAGTGCAGAATGAGAATATGCACCGTTTGGTATAAAGACTGCCTGAGGGATTATCAAATCCACAATTCTCCATGTCAACGTCATATATGATTAGTGTAAAAAGAAACTAACTGAATAAGCAGCTTGGTACCAGAGGCAGTCACACGATAGCCAGAGCTGAACTGCAATCCCTACGGCTGCACCAGCAGACCCCAATTCATTAATAAGAGTTAACGCCAAAGGATTGCTGGTATTAGCCTAATTTAAGAAAAATGCTACCGCTGTCCAGACAAGTCCTCGCCGTCATTTGTCAGCAGTCTTTATTTTATTTTGTTGTGCTAATGCAGCTTTGAAATGTCATGCAAGAGGCAAAAGCCATGTCTTCACAGCAGAGACACATCGGTGAGAAACAGAGAGCCAATTATTGTCCCTGTCAAAGCCCCCTAAAGTGTTACTATGCAACCACAGCTCCATTACGCATGCATTCGCTACAAAACCAAAGCTTTGAGCACACTTGAAAACGCAGCCACATCAAATATGCAACAAGCGCCAGAGAAGTGCATTTTGTAATGTCTTGAATAAATTAACTGCAATGCAAGTGTAGGGGGCTTACATTTAAAATAATTAAAAATATCTTTCAGCCAGCACTAAGTTGCCTAAAATTAGCTTTTATTACCACGCTTTAAATTTTAGGAGCGTCCACTTTCTGTAGTGAACAATCCTACTTTACTTTAGCTAGCATGGAGTACGACAGTCTTTACTACGTGGCGTTAATCTGTTTTTAGAATATAATGTTATATAAAAAGATGTTATGAATTTATTAAACTTCATTTTGATGTGTGGACATAATGCAAATGATACAACTTGGAAAACATTTGCAAAATAACCAAAATTCAGCAAATGAAATATGAGCAAAGCAAAGCAAGGAGAACTTAGCAAGACACTTGTTTTCATTTGTATAAAAAGAAAATAAATCTGCTGGGAATTACTGGATTGGCAAAACAAGTGATACAAACTGGGAAATGACTTCATATTTAATTAAGACGGGAATCCAAAATTACATCAACACTTGGAAATATGCAGCTACTGTGGCGTGCCCGTCCCGAAACGAAGCTCTCCGTTGTACAGTCAAGTGTGTAACATGACAAGCTTACCCAGGTGCCATTCTGGAGTACGTCAACTTGCAAGTTACCACATTTCTCACGTTGTGGCACTCAAGTTCAGCTTTCATTTGACATGGCTGCAGCATACTGGAGCCAGACATGACAGGATTGAGCACAAGGCAGGAACCGAGCGTGGTGAAAACAAAATACCAGTTCATCACCGGGCACATTTGAGAACAAGTGCCAATTAGCCTACACCACTTCAGAAAGTGTTTTTGGGACCAAAATCTGTCGATCATTCACAATTCCAAACATGGAATAACACGGGACCACACATTTTTTTTTCCAAAACGTTTGCTACCCGAAAAATCTTTGGTTGATTATGATAGACGGCTTCAAGCCAAAACACCAAAGTAATTTCAGATGGATCGTCTCACATAGGGATTTGGAGAAACAGAAAATGATCTTTTATTAAATCAATCTCTTAAAATACAGGTCTTAAATATCAAAATCCTTTGCACTCCTTGTTCATTGTTTTCATGAAATTTTGCGTCGATCCAAGATTTATGTGAACAGAACTTAAAAACGTCTTCTTATTGGTCAACAAGTGGTTGATGTCCCCATCCACACCAGCATTTACAAACGATTTAGCAGCCATTTGCCCACACTGGGCATGAGCACATCAACAGAAGCACGATGAGGAAGTGTCCTCCACGCTAGACATTCATTTGCAGCTCACATTTACACACAGAGAACAGCAAAGACAAAGCTGAAAAAATAAATAAAAACAGACAGTGTTGATGATGTGAAGGGATTGTTTTTGAAAATGTAACTAGAGACGGCGGCACTGACCAGAAAGAAGGAGACAGAGTTGGAGGTGGCAGAGTTAAAGATGTGCATTGGGTGTGACGAGAATGTCCTCATTTCTAATCCTGTCCATTAGAGGGTCAGCTCAAGTTGGACGGTTGGAAGACAAAGTCAAAGAGGCAAGGTGGCGTTGGTTTGGAGAGATGCTGGGTATATTGGGAGAAGGGTGATAGGGATAGAGATACCAGGGAAGAGGAGAAGAGGAAGGCCTAAGCAAAGGTTTATGGATGTGCTGAGAAAGGACATGCAGGTGATGGGTGTGACAGAGCAAGATGCAGAGGACAGAAAGATATGGAAGATGATGATCTGCTGTGGTGACCCCTAACGGGAGCAGCCAAAAGAAGAAGAAGAATGAGCACGAGCCAATAAGAGAAGGATCACATGTTAAGCATGAACCAATCAAATAATAATAATTCTTTACATTTCTATAGCACTTCTCTCGCTAATCAAAGTGCTCCAGTGAGTGGGTAAGCCACACCACTAATGTGTAGCATCCACCTGCATGATGTAACGGCGGCCGTTATTGCACCAGTATGCTTACCACACGTGAGACAATTTGTGACAGACGGGTATCAGCAAGAGTGACAGGGAAGGCCTACAGGATGGTAGTGAGACCAGCTGTGTTATATGGGCTGGAGACGGTGGCACAGGAGACAGACCTGGAGGTGGCAGAGTTAAAGTGCATTGGGTGTGACGAGGATGGACAGGATTAGGAATGAGGACATTAGAGGGTCAGCTCTGGTTGGGAGACAAAGTCAGAGAGGCGAGATTGCGTTGGTTTGGACATCTGCAGAGGAGAGATGCTGAGTATATTGGGAGAAGGGTGCTAAGGATAGAGCTGCCAGGCAAGAGGAACAGAGGAAGACCTAAGACAGCGGTTCTCAAACTGTGGGACGTAATAAAAAAGGGGGTGCGAATGTTGCCATATGTGGCATAATTTCGCTATTCGTAGGAAAATTTTAAACTTGTAGCGGTGTATTGGCAGCAAAAAATATAGGAATAAACCTTATTAGGGTTTCAAAAAAACATTAGGGGGGCACGATTAAAACTGTTATGAAAACTTGGGTCACAAATACTTAAAGGTTGAGAAATGCTGGCCTAAGAGGAGGTTTATGGATGTGGTGAGAGGGGACATGCAGGTGACTTGGGGGTGACCGAGCAAGATGACAAGGACTGGAAGATATGGAAGAAGATGATCCACTGAGGCGACCCCTAACGGGAGCAGCTGAAAGAAGAAGAAGACTGATATTTTCTTTCACATTTTCCAAAAACTGATGTTAACTGTTCCATTACTACGCCAGGTATTTTCTTCTTATATGTCATTCCACGGTTGTCCACATGGTATGAAGTCACTATGTAGACACCCTTCAAGTAAAGTGTTACTGAAATTTGTCACATGATATTCATTTTCTCTAGGCATGGTTAAGTAATCTCTAAAAAGTGTATCGGTGTATGCTAATTCAGTCAAGATAAAATCGATATCAAATCGGGACACCAGTGCCAATACTCGGCTCTACCTACCAACACCTCTTCCAGATGCTGCATTTTCAAAAGTCTCCATTTTTCACCCAACCACACTGCAATGGTGAGCCAGCATGTTCAGAAATATGGAGGCTCTGAACAACTATATTTTTCAAAAGTCTTAGTTTTCAGGGGTTAAGAAACGCCAGACTAGTGTGGACAAATGTCAAAAATGGAGACCAATGTCTGTCAGTCAGTCATTTTCCAACCCATTATATCCTAACACAGGATCATGGGGATTTGCTGGAGCCAATCCCAGCCAACACAGGGCGCAAGGCAAGAACAAACCCCAGGCAGGGCGCCAGCCCACCACAGGGCACACACACCCACATGCCAAGCACACTCTAGGGACAATTTAGGATCGCCAATGCACCTAACCTGCATGTCTTTGGAATGTGGGAGGAAACCCATGCAGACACGGGGAGAACATGCAAACTCCACGCAGGGAGGATCCAGGAAGCCAACCCAGGTCTCCTTACTGCGAGGCAGCAGTGCTACCACTGCCCCACCGTGCCGCCCCAATGTCTGTGGTTTTTAAACAAATATGCAGTAGTTGGGACAGCTTAGCGATTAGCTAAACAAATGAGCCCGATGAACTCAACAATCTCCTCGTGGTTCCTAAATGTTCTATTGTGGACATTGCTTAAGACCGCCACAGATGTTCCAGTTGTACTTTTTTTGTCCTGTGTATGTACTCTTGTATTATGGAAATCACAAATTGTTACTAGATAAGAAAACGTAAAAGTGATTTTTGTGATCAGGAGGCCCAAACCCATAAGATGCACCTAAAAGTGTTCAAGAAGCCAAGTCTTTGTATGCAAGGATACGAGCCACCTTGTGACAAAGTGTATCAATGTGTGCCACTTGCTGAGTGACACGATGCTCTTATCTTACTATTTACTTGAATTGATTTAGCAAAATGTAGTACAGTAAAAAAGAAGGCTCATGGATGGATGGATAGATTTAGAGGGTGCAGACCTATAAATACCAGGGAGTACAGCTGGATGATAAATTGGACAGGACTGCCAATACTGATGCTCTTTGCAAGAGAGAACAGAGCCGACTGTACTTCCTTAGAAGGCTGGCGTCCTTCAACATCTGCAATAAGATGCTGCAGATGTTCTATCAGACGGTTGTGGCGAGCGCCCTCTTCTACGTGGTGGTGTGCTGGGGAGGCAGCATAAAGAAGAGGGACGCCTCACGCCTGGACAAACTGGTGTGGAAGGCAGGCTCTATTGTAGGCACGGAGCTGGACAGTTTGACATCCGTGGCGGAGCGACGGGCGCTGAGCAGACTCCTGTCAATCATGGAGAATCCACTGCATCCACTGAACAGGATCAACTCCAGACAGAGGAGCAGCTTCAGCAACAGACTGCTGTCACTGTCCTGCTCCACTGACACACTGAGGAGATCGTTCCTCCATCACACTATGCGACTCTTCAATTCCACCCGGGGGGGTAAACATTAACATTATTCAAAGTTATTGACTGTCTGTATACCTGCATTGTTATCACTCTTTAATTTAGTATTGTCTTTATCAGTATTCCAAGCACATTTCTCCAGTTTTGATCTCACTATACTGGTTACCTGTGTCATTCAGGATTGACTTTAAAATTCTGCTTATGGTTTTTAAAGCATTAAATAATCTTGCTCCATCTTATATATCGGAATGTCTGACACCTTATATTCCAAATCGTAACCTTAGATCCTCAAATGAGTGTCTCCTTAGAATTCCAACAGCAAAACTTAAAAGAAGTGGTGAGGCGGGCGGCCTTCTGCTGTCATGCACCTAAAATCTGGAATAGCCTGCAAATATGAATTCGCCAGGCTAATACAGTGGAGCACTTCAAAAAAACTGCTGAAAACACATTATTTTAACTTGGCTTTCTCATAACTTCACTTCAATTTAATCCTGATACTCTGTATATCCAATTCATTATAATAACTATTCGTAGTGGCTCTAAACTCCGTACTAACCCCTACTCTCTCTTCTGTTTCTTTTTCCGGTTTCCTTGTGGTGGTGGCGGCGGCTTGCGCCACCATCATCTACTCAAAGCACCGTGATGTTCCAACAGTGAAGAATTAAAAGCCAGAAGTCTGCATGTCCGTCATCATCAAGTCCTTCTGTGAGAACCCTAGACACAAGAGGACTATTTCATTTATGTTAGGTAGAATGCCTAGAGGTGACTGGGTGGTCTCGTGGCCTCGGACCCCCTGCAGATTTTATTTTTTTCTCCAGCCGTCTGGAGTTTTTTTTTTTTGTTTTTTCTGTCCTCCCTGGCCATTGGACCTTACTCTTTTTCTATGTTAACTAGTGTTGTCTTGTTTCAGTTTCTTACTTTGTTTTTTATTTTTCTTTTCTTCATTATGTAAAGCACTTTGAGCTACTTCTTTGTATGAAAATTTGCTATAGAAATAAATGTTGTTGTTGTCGTTATGCTGCTGCTGGAGTATGTGAATTTCCCCTTGGGATTAATAAAGTATCTATCTATCTATCTACAGTGGGTACGGAAAGTATTCAGACCCCCTTCAATTTTTCACTCTTTGTTATATTGCAGCCATTTGCTAAAATCAATTAAATTAATTTTTTCCCTCATTAATGTACACACAGCACCCCATATTGACAGACAAAAAAAAGAATTTTTGAAATTGTTGCAGATTTATTAAAAAGAAAAACTGAAATATCACATGGTCCTAAGTATTCAGACCCTTTGCTCAGTATTTAGTAGAAGCACCCTTTTGAGCTAATACAGCCATGAGTCTTCTTGGGAAAGATGCAACAAGTTTTTCACACCTGGATTAGGGGATCCTCTGCCATTCCTCCTTGCAGATCCTCTCCAATTCTGTCAGGTTGGATGGTAAACGTTGGTGGACAGCCATTTTTAGGTCTCTCCAGAGATGCTCAATTGGGTTTAAGTCAGGGCTCTGGCTGGGCCATTCAAGAACAGTCACAGAGTTGTTGTGAAGCCACTCCTTCGTTATTTTAGCTGTGTGCTTAGGGTCATTGTCTTGTTGGAAGGTAAACCTTCGGCCCAGTCTGAGGTCCTTAGCACTCTGGAGAAGGTTTTTGTCCAGGATATCCCTGTACTTGGCCGCATTCATCTTTCCCTCAATTGCAACCAGTTGTCCTGTCCCTGCAGCTGAAAAACACCCCCACAGCATGATGCTGCCACCGCCATGCTTCACTGTGGGGACTGTATTGGACAAGTGATGAGCAGTGCCTGGTTGTCTCCACACATACCGCTTAGAATTAAGGCCAAAAAGTTCTATCTTGGTCTCATCAGACCAGAGAATCTTATTTCTCACCATCTCGGAGTCCTTCAGGTGTCTTTTAGCAAACTCCATGCGGGCTGTCATGTGTCTTGCACTGAGGAGAGGCTTCCGACAGGCCACTCTGCCATAAAGCCCTGACTGGTGGAGGGCTGCAGTGATGGT
Source organism: Erpetoichthys calabaricus (assembly GCF_900747795.2). Classification (NCBI taxonomy): domain Eukaryota; kingdom Metazoa; phylum Chordata; class Cladistia; order Polypteriformes; family Polypteridae; genus Erpetoichthys; species Erpetoichthys calabaricus. The sequence continues at coordinate 194,710,869 of NC_041401.2, read as the reverse complement.
TGAATTTCTACAACTTTCTCCCATCTCCTGACTGCATCTCTGGAGCTCAGCCAAAGTGATCTTTGGGTTCTTCTTTACCTCTCTCACCAAGGCTCTTCTCCCCCGGTAGCTCAGCTTGACGGACGGCCAGCTCTAGGAAGGGTTCTGGTCGTCCCAAACATCTTCCATTTAAGGATTATGGAGGCCACTGTGCTCTTAGGAACCTTAAGTGCAGCAGAAATTTTTTTGTAACCTTGGCCAGATCTGTGCCTTGCCACAAGTCTGTCTCTGAGCTCTTCAGGCAGTTCCTTTGACCTCATGATTCTCATTTGCTCTGACATGCATTGTGAGCTGTAAGGTCTTATATAGACAGGTGTGTGGCTTTCCTAATCAAGTCCAATCAGTATAATCAAACACAGCTGGACTCAAATGAAGGTGATCTCAAGGATGATCAGAAGAAATGGAAAGCACCTGAGTTAAATATATGAGTGTCACAGCAAAGGGTCTGAATACTTAGGACCATGTGATATTTCAGTTTTTCTTTTTTAATAAATCTGCAACAATTTAAAAAATTCTTTTTTCTGTTTGTCAATATGGGGTGCTGTGTGTACATTAATGAGGAAAAAAATTAATTTAAATGATTTTAGCAAATGGCTGCAATATAACAAAGAGTGAAAAATTTAAGGGGGTCTGAATACTTTCCGTACCCACTGTATCTATCTATCTATCTATCTATCTATTTAAATACAAATAAATCACAAAGTTTGCATCAAGGTTGGTTTCAAATTAAATAAAAAAGAACCAGCCTGCTACATGTGCTAAAAAAATATTGTCATTTTCAACCGTCCATATGAAATGGGCCAACATTTTAAAGGCAGAGCCACCCCATGCTTTTACTGTTTTTTTTTTTTTTTTAATATTTATCGCTACACTTTTGCTTTGGATTTATCATTGACGGGACCCCAAAAAGCCTCAGAAAGCAAAATGAATGACACTACTTCTCAGAAAACCACAGACTGTCGACCACTGTACTGTGGTGGCTCTGAGGTTAGGGATCTGCACTGGCAATCGGAAGGTTGGCGGTTCGAATCCCGTAAATGCCAAAAGGGACTCTGCTCTGTTGGCCCCTTAACCAGCAATTGCTGAGCGCTTTGAGTAGTGAGAAAAGCGCTATATAAATGCAAAGAATTATTATTATTAAGAATTATTGTGTGTATTGTGTACCTCAGGGTCTTTAACACTTTCTCGGTCTCCGAGGGCACTTTGTGTTCTGCGCTGCTGCTGCAGAATCAAGTGAATTTCCCCTCAGGGATCAATAAGGTGCTATCAATCTGTCCATCTCATCGAGCACTGCTGAACCCGAGTGTGAACCACAGATCACTTGTACAGAAAAAGCTTTTCAAATCCGCTTCCCACATTTGCCTCTACTGACGTCTGACCAAAACTGTTTTAGTATTTGCATTCCTGAGCAGCATATGACCTGTGTTTTCCTGCAAAAGTAGTTATTTTGTAAATACGTTCTACCAAAAGAGGCCTTAAAAGTCATGTTGTATCTTGCTGGAGAGCACAGAAGACCAACCAACAACAGTTGTCAGGCCCACTCACTCCAAACTAGGATTGTGGGGGGCCGTAGTGGATTGTAAAACACTGGGTGCCAGGTAAGAAGCAAACATGAATGCGACACAAGTTCATAACTGGGCACACTCGTATGCCAACTCAGACAGGGGCAAATAAGAGTCACCAATTCAACCACCGAGAAGATAAGCATCAAAATAAAAGAAGTGGGAGTTCAGGGGGGTGGTGTGTAGGTGGGGGAAGAATTGGCTCAGACACAGGAAGCAGAGGGTGATGGTGAGAGGAACCTCATCAGAACTGGGTGATGTTATGAGTGGCGTCCAGCAGAGGGCAGTACTGGGACAGCTGCTATTTTTAATATATATAAGTGATTTGGATAGGAATGTAAGGAACAAGGTGGTTAAGTTTGCAGACGACACCAAGATAATTGAGAATCTGTTGAATCATTATAGCAAGACTTGGACAGATGAAATGTAATGTCAGTAAATGTAGGAAGCAAAAATGTGAGGTTTGAAAACACAACAATCTGAAAATCAAAAGTCCACCTCATGAGAAGGACTTAGGAGTCATATGGACTATCGACTGCCAGACAGTGTTCAGAAGCCATTAAGAAGGCAAACAGAATGTCAGGTTATATAGCGACTTGACGTGTGGGGTTCAAGTCACAAGAAGTTCTGCTCAAGCTTTATAACACACTCTGGTGAGAGACTCATCTAGGGTACTGGGTGTAGTTTGGGTCTCCAGGCTACAAAAAGGACATAACAGCACTAGAGAAGGTCCAGAGAAGAGCAACTCGGCTGATTCAGGGCTACAGGGGGTGAGTTATGAGGAAAGATTAAAAGAACTAAGCTTTTCAGTTTATACAAAAGAAGATTAAGAGGAGACATGATTGGAGAATTTAAAATTATGAAGGGAATTAATCCTGTGGATCAAGACTGCAATTTCAAAATGAGTTCATACAAGAACACGGGGACACAGCTGGAAACTTGTTAAGGGTAAATTTCCTACAAACATTAAGACATTTTACTTCATAATGGGAACCAAAGACACTTAGAATACACACAATCTAGTAGTGTGGTGGACACGAGGACTTTAGGGGCCTTGAAAGCTAGACTTGATGTCATTGTGGTGGAATTAAGTGGACAGGACTGGCAAGCTTTGTTGGGCTGAATGGTCTGTTCTCGTCACCCAGTGGGTGTCAAACACTGTTTTACATGTGGCTCCGGGAATTGAGGTAGTAACACTCATTCATGTGGGAAGGATGTTTGCATGAACAATAAATGATGAATCTGACATTTGTTAAGGTGCGAGTCTGATATTGGTGTACAAGTCTGTGCATTTAAATTGGTGGTTATTTAGTAAAGCTTTTTATTTCAGTCTAGTCACATTAGCATGTTTGATTACATGCACTAATACAGGAACAGTAAAATAAAGTGTGTCAAGTTCATGCAGTCAGGTTGCGACAAGATGAGTTTATCCATTTGAAAAATCAGGAGTGCTCTCCCCTCGACTTTCTCGTATACTCAGATATGGGGATGGATGTTTGAGGAGTAAAGTGCAAGACAAGGATTATATTTTATATCATGTACATTGAAGAACCATTAACAACAAATCCAATCAAATTAGTAATACATTGAACAATTATTATAAAAGTAAATTTGAATAAATCGGACTCAGCAGCTGCATAAATACATTTGCCTTGATAATTTTATTTTGGCAAACAATTCTGGTAAATTACCATTTTCAGTAAGCAGAAGTTGGACAAAAGTTGCAAGAGACTTTAGTAATGTGTGTAATGTAATACTTGTACACAAAATTTCATTTATGTAAAGCAAACATGTTCTCAAATATGTATGTATTACCATTTGAACGGAAAATTGCAATTATCACGAAAACTGGTCGTTTTTCGAAAAAAAATGCAAAGGGACAGAAAATATTTAGAATGTGGTGTTTTATCATAATATGATGTGAAATTATCAAATTTTTAGTATTTTGGGGAAACGCTTCAGGTAAAGTACCACTTCCGGTTAGCGGAAATAACTGAAAAGCTGATAGAAATCTACGTTTTGTACCTTATTTGTGCTGTAAGAATTATGTTTCTGGACTTCTCTAGCACCTTCAACACCATCCAACCTCTGCTCCTTAGGGACAAGCTGACAGAGATGGGAGTAGATTCATACCTGGTGGCATTGATCGTGGACTATCTTACAGACAGACCTCAGTATGTGCGTCTCGGGAACTGCAGGTCTGACATTGTGGTCAGCAACACAGGAGCGCCGCAGGGGACTGTACTTTCTCCGGTCCTGTTCAGCCATCAGACTTCCAATACAACTCGGTGTCCTGCCACGTGCAAAAGTTTGCTGATGACACTGCTATCATGGGCTGCATCAGGAGTGGGCAGGAGGACGAGTATAGGAACCTAATCAAGGACTTTGTGAAATGGTGCGACTCAAACCACCTACACCTGAACACCAGCAAATCCAAGGAGCTGGTGGTGGATTTTAGGAGGCCCAGGCCCCTCATGGACCCCGTGATCATCAGAGGTGACTGTGTGCAGAGGGTTCAGACCTATAAATACCTGGGAGTGCAGCTGGATGATAAATTGGACTGGACTGCCAATACTGATGCTCTGTGCAAGAGAGGACAGAGCCGACTATACTTCCTTAGAAGACTGGCGTCCTTCAACATCTGCAATAAGATGCTGCAGATGTTCTATCGGACGGTTGTGGCGAGCGCCCTCTTCTACACAGTGGTGTGCTGGGGAGGCAGCATAAAGAAGAAGGTAACCTCACGCCTGGACAAACTGGTGAGGAAGGCAGGCTCTATTGTAGGCACGGAGCTGGACAGTTTGACATCCGTGGCAGAGCGACGGACGCTGAGCAGACTCCTGTCAGTCATGGAGAATCCACTGCATCCACTGAACAGGATCATCTCCAGACAGAGGAGCAGCTTCAGCAACAGACTGAGGAGATCGTTGCTCCACCACACTATGAGACTCTTCAATTCCACCCGGGGGGGGGGGGTAAACATTAACATTATACAAAGTTATTGTCTGTTATACCTGCATTGTTATCACTCTTTAATTTAATATTGTTTTTTGTATCAGTATGCTGCTGCTGGAGTATGTGAATTTCCCCTTGGGATTAATAAAGTATCTATCTATCTAGATCTAGATCTAGAGAGATACTTTATTAATCCCAAGTGGAAATTCATACTCCAGCAGCAGCATACTGATAAAAAACAATAAATTAAAGAGTGATAAAAAATAAAAGTCTATCTATTATATAGTGCCTTTCATATCTATCTATCTATCTATCTAATACTTGTATGCAAAATTTGGTTGACCGAAGAGAAATCATGCTGAAGTTATCGTGTTCACACACACACACAGACTGACACACAGACATAAGTCCAAAAATGGTATTTTCATACTCAGGGAGGTCTAAAACATCCAGATTCATAAATATCTCGAGGTTGAGTTTTTCGACGATTACAATAATTTCCCCATACTTTGTATACGAGAAAGTAAAAAGGGCCGACTCTGAGCCTAAAGAGTTGAGTGTGATGAGCAGCAATGCTTGGTACTCTGTGACATTCAAATGGTGTGCCACTGAACGTCCTTCTGTATAATCTGTGCCAACATACCATTTCATATACTGTTGCGCTGTCCACATCTGCCTATACAAGTGAATAAAAGCATAATGGATCCAATGGATTCATGCCATTTATACCAAATTCTGATTTGTCAGGGCTGGAGACATTTCTCCAATCTTCAGTCATCCACGTTTGGCGATTATATACCCACTTTAGCCTCAAAGGACGGTGGTCGGCTGCTTTCAGGTTCGATACGTTGTGCACTCGGCAAGAAGGGCGGCTTTTTAAGGCGAATGGACTTCCTGATAGTTCAGACAATCCTGGTCAGCCTCTTCTGACCACTTTATAAACTGTGCTGTCATATTGAGTAGTGGCCATGTGTATTTTAAGTACGAAGGAGGAAGCTGTCTGTGTTAATGAGCAACACAGTGAATAAATGGACATCGTGTCATCTTTATTTCACTTATTTATTAACCAGTCTAAAAAAAATACTTACAGTTCTAAATGTCTATCAATACCCAGCAAGAAGCGAATGGAAAATGTTACTCATACTCAGCAGTTTCCACCCTGTGATCTCTCTAAACGACAACAGTGAGAAACAACTTCCTTAAGACAGACATAAAAAAAGATTTTATCATTTATCAAAGCAGGCATTTAAACAGGCGGGTTTGAGGCTTTTTTTTTTTCATTTTGAAACATACAAAATGCTTTTTTTTTTTTTAAATCATCTTTGTTTAATGGAATTTAATGACATATACATAATGAAACAAGAAAAACCAAAAGGCAACAATCGGAAAAAAAAAAAAAACCAAAGGTTTGATGTATGAATTGACAAGAAACTGCATGGGTTGGCAAATGTCACAAACTGAGTTAGGGTTGGACTTAATTTTCCTGCTTTGGATCCATCCATCCATCCATTTTCCAACCCGCTGAATCCGAACACAGGGTCACGGGGGTCTGCTGGAGCCAATCCCAGCCAACACAGGGCACAAGGCAGGGAACCAATCCCGGGCAGGGTGCCAACCCACCGCAGGACACACACAAACACACCCACACACCAAGCACACACTAGGGCGATCAACCTGTCAAAAATATACAGCGCTAGAGAAGGCCTGTGTCAGTGTTCATGTGCAACAGAGAAAATGAAAACAGGCGATTTCTACAATACAATTTAATTTTGTATAGTAGCCCAAAATCATGGTGGCTCTGAGGATAAGGATCTGTGCTGGTATCCCGAAGGTTGCCGGTTCGAATCCCCGTCACTGCCAAAAGAGATCCTACTCTGCTGGGCCCTTAAGCAAGACCCTTAACCTGTAATTGTTCCAGGGACGCTGTACAATGGCTGACCCTGCGCTCTGACCCCAAGGGGTATGCGAAAACGAACAAATTCTTAATACAAGAAATTGTATAAGGCAAAATAAAGAACAACAAGAAGTGCCGCAGTTGGCTTTAACAGGCCCTGCCTCTTGACAGCCCCCCCACCAGCCTTGACTTTCTAAGAAGACATAGAAAAACCCTTGTAGGGGAAAAAAAAAGGAAGAAACCTCTGGAAAGGCAGTTCAAAGAGAGACCCCTTTCCAGATAGGCTGGGCGTGCAGTGGGTGTCAATACAATACAAGACAATACACAGAACAGAACAAATCCTCAATACAGTATAAAAATAAAAATATTACAAGTACAATGGAAAGATCAAAAGATTTCAGCCTGGAAATAACCTTCACACCAACAACAACAATTTCTTTCTTGTATTGCTCAAAATCACACAAACGGCTTCTTTGTCTCTTTTTTGACAGCTAGCCCCTCCGCCCAGCCCTGACCCTCTAAGACAGTGATTCTTAACATTTTTTGAGTCACGGACCCCTTTGAAAATCTGATGAAAGTTATGGACCCCCTTTCCCCAGAAATACTCGCATAAACACAACTTGGCCAATCTATCACGGCCACCACAGAATTACAATCCGACAGTACTGACGACTTTGTTCTCGCACAGCACTCCTCTCCGAGTGCAGACGCAGAGCACCACGACAACCCTTAAGAACTGATGGTACCACTCACTAAATACAGAAGGTCACAGATGAGGATACAGATTTGTTCAAATGTATCAAAATCAAAAGTAGAAAGGAATTAACATGAAGGAAAAACAGCAACATCCATTTATCCATCAGCCAACTGGAGAACCACAGCAGAATTGAAGAGAAAGGAGTCAGACATGCCAGAGACAGTCAGAGTCAACTGGCCACTCCACAGCTACCTTTACCGATTTCTATCTCCACAAACGCCTGTGCAGATTTAAAAAAAAAAAAAAAAAAAAAGTTCTTTGTGTTAACATTTACAATGAAATATGCCACATGAAATACAATGTAAACCTGTTTGTTTGATTCCATTATTCAAATTGCCTGCCCGATACCAACATTGTAATGAGATCGCTACACACCATAAAATAAAAGAGTCTTACTACTCTGCACAAGAGTGCAGTAAAACTTCACAGATTTCATCACCAAACTTAGTAACCTCATTTATAAGAAAAAGAATTGGAAAACGGTCCCTGAAGGAGGCCAACACGCAGTCACACAAGAACATGGATGCCGACGGTGAAGTAGTTTGCGTGAGCTCACCTCTGCTGTTTGTTGCAGGACTGCACAGATTATGCAGATTTTCTTCTAAAAGAACTCCTTCACTTCCCTTCTTTTATGCATGATAGCAGTCTCATGTAGCAAAGATAATGACTTCACTTCCAGGTCTCTTCACAAGGCAATTACACTGTAATCTCAACCACTGTTTCAAACACAAGAAATTGGAAAAAAAAAATTAAATACCCTAATCGTGAATATTATGATTTCATTTAATCTAATATCCAGTGACTAATAAAAAACACAAAAGACTTATATTTTCAGATTTTAGATCTACTCTGCATCAAGAGGAGCCAATGGAGTTGGTTTGGGCCTGTGATACAGATGCCTCTCTGTGGAGGCTTTTTGGTCAAAACCAGCTAGGAGAAGACCCCAGGCTCATTGGGGGGATTACGTCTCCCAGGTGGTCTGGGAACACCTTAAGGCCTCATAGTATGAGTTGGCAAGTGTGGCTGAGGAATGGGACGTATGGGCCTCACTGACAGGACTGTTACCCATGTGACCTAATTTATAATAAGGGGTGCAAAATGAAAAAGTGAACATCCAAGTTATTATAATTAGGGTTAGGGTTAGGGTTAACCCGTTCAAAAATACAAATTATTCAACTTTACTTTACTTTATTGGTGATGCACCAATATGGAAATTCTGGGTGATACCGATAACTGATATGTTTTGTCCATCTTTGCCAATACCGATAACCGATGGCCGATATTTTTTAAATTTTTTTTATTTACTTCAGGTATGTTTTAGGTATGCTGAAAATATATTATGTATTATCAAAGAAACAACAGTAGCATGTGAAACAGAGATTAACTTTTTATTACATCATTATTATTATTTATTGCCAATACTGATGCTCTGTGCAAGAAAGGACAGAGCCGACTATACTTCCTTAGAAGGCTGGCGTCCTTCAACATCTGCAATGAGATGCTGCAGATGTTCTATCAGACGGTTGTGGCGAGTGCCCTCTTCCACGCGGTGGTGTGCTGGGGAGGAAGCATAAAGAAGGAGGACACCTCATGCCTGGACAAACTGGTGAGGAAGGCAGGCTCTATTTTAGGCACGGAGCTGGACAGTTTAACATCTGTGGCAGAGCGACGGGCGATGAGCAGACTCCTGTCAATCATAGAGAATCCACCGCATCCACTGAACAGGATCATCTCCAGACAGAGGAGCAGCTTCAGCGACAGACTGCTGTCACCGTCCTGCTCCACTGACAGACTGAGGAGATCGTTCCTCCCACAAATTATGCGACTCTACAATTCCACCCGGGGGGGGGTAAACGTTAACATTTAACATTATACAAAGTTATTGTCTGTTTTTTACCTGCATTATTATCAATCTTTAATTTAATATTATTTATTGTATCAGTATGCTGCTGCTGGAGAATGTGAATTTCCCATTGGGATTAATAAAGTATCTATCTATCTATCTATCTATCTATCTATCTATCTATCTATCTATCTATCTATCTATCTATCTATTAACTTGATGAATTTTATGCTCTTCTTTGCTATATAAGCAGCCATTACTTTATGCGGAGGAAAAAGAGCAAGATATGGCTCATCTCTATAGAAAAAATACTCCAGGTCATGTATAAAAATCTGCGTAACTTAAGCACATCAAGACACCATGCCATTACATAACATGGCATTGGGTATATTAACAATAAAATTAATGCATATTCATTGTGCTATAATCAGACATATATTACTTTAAAATAGTAATAAACTGGATGCATTAGGAATAAAAGTCAAGACGGAGGTAAAAAGCTTATGGGTAACTGTAATCTGAATTTTAAATCGCGTATTAATCAGATCACTAGGACAGCATTTTTTTCACTTAAGAAACATAGCAAAAGTTAGACCTCTTATATCATCGAAAGATGCAGAGAAATTAGTTCACGCGTCTGTTTTCAGTCGGCTAGATTACTGTAATGCACTCCTCTCAGGACTACCCAAAAAAGACATCAATCGTTTGCAACTAGTGCAGTATGCAGCTGCTAGAATCCTAACTAGGAAAAGAAAATCCGAGCACATTTCTCCAGTTTTGATGTCCCTACACTGGTTACCTGTGTCATTCAGGATTGACTTTAAAATTCTGCTTATGGTTTATAAAGCCTTAAATAATCTCGCCCCGGCTTATATATCGGAATGTCTGAAACCTTATATTCCAAATCGTAGCCTCAGATCCTCAAATGAGTGTCTCCTTAGAATTCTAAGAGCAAAACTTAAAAGAAGTGGTGAGGCGGGCGGCCTTCTGCTGTTATGCACCTAAAATCTGGAATAGCCTGCCAGTAGGAATTCGCCAGGCTAATACAGTGGAGCACTTCAGAAAACTGCTGAAAACACATTACTTTAACATGGCTTTCTCATAACTTCACTTTAATTTAATCCTGATACTCTGTATATCCAATTCATTATAATAACCATTCATGGTGGCTCTAAACTCCGTACTAACCCCTACACTCTCTTCTGTTTCTTTTCCCGGTTTCCTTTTGGTGGTATCTACTCAAAGCACCGTGATGTTCCAACAGTGATGGATTAAAAGCTGGAAGTCTACATGACCATCATCATCAAGTCCTTCCGTGAGAACCCTAAATACAAAGAGGACTACTTCATTTATGTGAGGTAGAATGCCCAGAGGGGCCTGGGTGGTCTCATGGCCTTGGAACCCCTGCAGATTTTATTTTTTTCTCCAGCCGTCTGGAGTTTTTTTTTGCTTTTTCTGTCCTCCCTGGCCATTGGACCCTATTCTTATTCTATGTTAACTAATGTTGTCTTATTTTAACTTCTTACTTTGTCTTTTATTTTTCTTCATTATGTAAAGCACTTTGAACTACTTTTTTGTATGAAAGTGTGCTATATAAATAAATGTCGTTGTTGTTGTTTAAGTAAAACTAAAATAAAGGGTACAATGAGGCCAGTAACCCTGGGCTTAAGTTGGCTTCTTTAAAAGTACAAATGGTAAGTTTTTCTTAACAAAACGAAATATTTCTGCCTCTTCACCAACAAGCCTGTTTCTCTTTTCATTTACTATATTTGACACAGCTGAAAAAAAAGCGTTCACTGTCTACACCGGTACAACGTGCCGATGGGTACTTGATCACTGCCTTGGCCAAGGTTGGGAAATAGGCTGCATTGCTTTTCCAATGCTGGAGGGCGCAGTTATTTCTGGAGATAGGGGGCTTGCTGAGATAGTTATTCAGCTGAAAAAAAAAAGTTTGCAAACGTTTACCTATATTATAATTAAAAAAATAATACAATATTATTACGTTGAACAGATTTGTGGTAAAGAAAAACAGGACAACAACCTGTACCAACCACAGCCATTAATAAAAACTTGTGATGTTGAAAGCTTGATGCATAATGATTTGGGTCATATAAAGGGCATTCTTGTTGACAAGCCTGAATTCTATCGGTTAAAATGTACACATCTGACCGATTTCGATGTTGTTATTTTTAATGAACATCGGCTGATAACAATACAGTTCCCGATATATCGCTCATCTCTAACAATAATTCTACAATATATTATCAACTCTGCGGTGGGTTGGCACCCTGCCCGGGATTGGTTCCTGTCTTGTGCCCAGTGTTGGCTGGGATTGGCTCCAGCAGACCCCCGTGACCCTGTGTTTCGGATTCAGCAGGTTGGAAAATGGATGATGGATGGATATTTTATTAACTTGATTTGATTTGTTGTTGATGGTTCTTTATTGTACATAACATAACAATATAATCCATTGTCTTGCAGTTTACTCCTCAAGTACCCGTCCCCACATCTGAGTATATGAGAAAGTCGAGGGGAGAGCACTCCTGATTCTTACTATATACAACAGCAAGTGCAAATACAAGGTACAGGATGTCAACCCATAGGCTTTCATTAATTAAATTAATTCTAACCATCAAGACAGCAGCTCTTGGTGCTGCTCAGGCTCCTGATGATAAAAGCTTTCACTAAATAAAGACAAGGGACAGGCAAACACAGCAAACAATGAGCGCACTTGGCTAAATATGCACTTTCTTTGTATTCCTAAGGAGAAAGGGCATTTGCAATGTTGCTCCATGCTCTGGGTGTTTCCCGTCATCTTTTTAGTAATGGATCAAATTCAGTTCTCCTCATTGTTGTAGGACAAAGCGGGCACTGCCCATTCTGCTAGGCTTTAGTGGCACACCAGGCCTGAAACTCAGCAGATTTAGCAGATATTCAACTGCGCCTTCCCCCAGTGACTGAACTCTTCACATCAGGACCAGCCTGTATGTCATCTGATAGTAACATTGCACTGACATCGTTACAGAGGCCTCTTTGCAGAGACGTCTTCAGCCAGAAGGTAGGCAAAATCAACTCAAACCAGAACAAAGACCTTTAACTGAAGGAATGACAACTCTAATGGACAGAAGGACTCGTCTATGAGGGGACACTGATTCCATAACTCGAAGGGACGTTAATCCAATAAGGAGAATTTGCACATTCCCTTAAAACTTTCTGCACCATCCTGAACATTCACTGCAGGACACTCTCTGGCTCTTAGGGGTTTCCTCTAGTGCACTCTACCCAATAAAGACTGGAAATCTCTGAAGCCACCTCTCTCTATGGGTAGTTGAAACCAAAAATCTTCTTCTCTGGGATCCAGTCTGCTTAGCCATGGCTGCCTGACGTAGGGACTTAGCTTAGGGACAAGCTGACAGAGATGGGAGTAGATTCATACCTGGTCGCATGGATCGTGGACTATCTTACAGACAGACCTCAGTTTGTGCGTCTCGGGAACTGCAGGTCTGAAGTTGTGGTCAGCAACACAGGAGCACCGCAGGGGACTGTACTTTCTCTGGTCCTGTTCCGTATATACACCGGACTTCCAATACAACTCAGAGTCCTGCCACGTGCAAAAGTTCGCTGATGACACTGCTATCGTGGGCAGGAGGAGGAGTATAGGGACCTAATCAAGGACTTTGTTAAATGGTGCCACTCAAACCACCTACACCTGAACACCAGCAAAACCAAGGAACTGGTGGTGGATTTTAGGTGGACCAGGCCCCTCATGGACCCCGTGATCATCAGAGGTGACTGTGTGCAGAGGGTGCAGACCTATAAATACCTGGGAGTGCAGCACATTGGACTGGACTGCCAATACTGATGCTCTGTGCGAGAGCACAGAGAGGACAGAGCCAGCTATACTTCCCTTAGAAGGCTGGCAGTTCAACATCTGCAATAAGATGCTGCAGATGTTCTATCAGACGGTTTTGGCGAGCGCCCTCTTCTACGCAGTGGTGTGCTGGGGAGGCAGCATAAAGAAGAAGGACACCTCACCTCACCTGGACAAACTGGTGAAACTATTGTAGGCACGGAGCTGGACAGTTTGACATTTGTGGCAGAGCGACGGGCGCTGAGCAGGCTCCTGTCAATAATGGAGAATCCACTGAACAGGATCATCTCCAGATAGAGGAGCAGCTTCAGTGACAGACTGCTGTCACCGTCTTGCTCCACTGAGAGACTGAGGAGATCGTTCCTCCACCACACTATGTGACTCTTCAATTCAACCGGGGTGGTAAATGTAACATTATACAAAGTTATTGGCTGTATGTATACCTGCATTGTTATCACTCTTTCGTTTAATATTGTTCTTTATCAGTATGCTGCTGCTGGAGTATGTGAATTTCCCCGTGGGATTAATAAAGTATCTATCTATCTATCTATCTGACAAAAGTCTGAAAAGGCTAGGAAGAAACTCTTGTGCCGGAAAGAGTAAAGTTTTTGCCTATAAAGTTAAAGATGAAACAGCAAAGGGCCCAACTGAGGACAGCACTGCACACCATGTCACAAAGAGAAACCATGCAAGAAGAATCCTCCACTTGAACCTGGCGCAGCAACAAAGGATTAACGCCCCGCAACATCTTTAAAGGCTACTTACCTCTGCCAAGATAAATAAGAAATGTAAATAGCAAGTAAACAGCCAACCTCTCTGTGTTTGTCTGTCTAGTGTGTCTGCGTCCAGTCTCACGTGTCAATATAGTGTATGTACAGTACCATTCAAAAGTTTCAGGACACCTCAGATTTTCTAGTTTTTATTCAACTTTATTCAGTTGAAATGCAATGAATGACCTTAAATGATGTAAAGGTAAGCAGTAAACTGCCAGAGGTTTAAATTTAAAATTTAGGTTAGCAAAAACTGGAAAAAAAAAAATAAAATTTCAGAATATTACAAATGGGCCCACAGATGTTCTGCAGCAATTAAAGTAAAAGAAGTCTTGCAAGTTGAAACAAAACAATTTGCACAGGTGTCCCGACTTGTGCTGATTACTTAAAACCCTTTGTTGGTCTTCAAGCAGAGGTGACACAGATAGCGCTGTGGTTTCAAGCTTGGTGTTTGCGCCTATGGAGGTTCTTCCTGTCGATGTGTCATCCACTGATGTGCATTATTCAAGACGGAGGCCTTGTGTTAATGAGTTACATGCCCAAACTTTAACTTTCAAAATAAAGATTCCTTTCAAAGAAGAAGAAACAAAGTGCCGTTTTTGTTGTTGAGAATGACAAGCTCTCACCGAGCTCTCTTGAGGCTTCTGGTTTTTGCCCACACCTACTTCTCTTACAGTTATGATTAAAAATGATTTTGCCTCATCCTCAACCACCCCAGAATTCAACAGAAATAGCCCACTTGGACTATGAGAGTGTGAGGAACAAAATGCTCTGGTCTGACGAGACAAAAAAATTAAGGCACAGGGAGACCCGGTCAAAATTGAGGGAAAAATGAATGCAGTCAAACAGAGAGGTAGAGGCCTTGAAGAAAACCTGCTCCAGAGTCCTCACAACATGAGGCAACAGTTCACATTTCAGCATACGGCCAACATAATGCTGTGTGTGTGTGTGTGGCTACAGGACAAGTCTCTGACTGTCTTTGAGTCACTCAATCAAACCCCAGACTTAAACCCCATAGAACATGCAGTGAGAGACCTGGCCAGTTACACACAATTCCCATCAAATCTAATGGAGCTTGAGAGGATCCATCAGGAAGAATGGGCTCGACTGCCCAAATCCAGGTATGCAACGCTTGTTGAGACTTACCCAGGACAAGGGACTTCTACAAAGTACGGAACTGTGGGTCTGAAAACTTCTATGAATGAGAGATTTCAGTTTTCATTTTTAACACATTTGCAAACTTTTGTCATCATGGGTACAGTGGAACCTCGGGTCACGAACGTCTCGGAACACGTACAAATCAGGTTACGACCAAAAAGTTCGCCAAACTTTTGCATCTGTTCACGACCACACACTTGGGTGACGAACAAGCCAGTTTCCCTTCCGGTTCATGCGCGCCGATGATTTCCGCACGTGTTCAGTCTGTCCCTGTACGTTGTTCTCGGTCAGACATGCGTGCATTCGTTGTGAACTCTTTGTGCTCTATTTCGTGTGCTTTTGCATTCATTTTGCAATTAACCATGGCCTCTAAGCAAGTGAGGAGTGGCAGTGTTGGTGAGAAGAAAGGTTCAAAGAAAATTGAAATTGAATTAAAGAAAGGAATTATTGAAAAGTATGAGCGTGGCGTTCGTGTTACTGATCTTGCCGCCGAGTACAAGAAGTCAAAATCTACGATTTCGACTATTCTAAAGCAGAAAGAGGCCATGTTGCTGATGTTGCAAAAGGAGTTAGTGTTAACCAAGCAGAGGCCTCAAGTGCTGGAAGAGGTGGAAAAACTGTTGTTAGTGTGGCTGAACGAGAAGCAACTTGCAGGGGATAGCGTAAGCGAGGCGATGTTATACGAGAAAGCCAGGAAGATTCATGGCGATTTGCTGCAAAACTATCCTTCTACGAGTGGCTAGTTCTTCCTCTTCACTTCCTTCATGCCAGAACTCGATTCATGCAAGGTTAGTTTTCTTGGTTGTTTATGGTTAGTTTTGTATAAAGTACGGATTTTTCAAATTTTCATTATTTCCCTGTGCTTAAAACTCATTAAAAAAAGTGTTTTCAGTGAGCAGTTCGTAAGGCTGTAGCGTGAACTCCTGCAATGTTAGTTTTCTCTGTTCAAGGTTTTCTCAGTTATTCAATGTTTTTTACATTTAGTTTACTATTACACTGTGCATTCTATGGTATAATTAACTATTTTTGTGCTTAAAAATCTTTTAAAAAATATATATTTACATACAGTTTGTACAGTCTGGAACGGATTAATTGTATTTACTTACAATCCTATGGGGGAAATTAGTTCGAGTCACGACCAAATCGGGATGCGACCAGAGTTTTGGAACGAATTACGGTCGTGACCCGAGGTTCCACTTTACTTGAGTGTAGATTATTGGGAAAAAGGGCAAATGTATCCATTTCAAATTGAATCAATAAAATGTGCAGAAAGTAAAAAGGTCTAAATACTCTCTGTATCCACAGTATACATGCCACAGTTCTTGGCACCCCTAGAAAGTTATACGAGTATAAATCCCTTTGAGGATTAGGCTCCTTAGTGTTAGACTCGAGCATCACTCAGGATGTAAGAACAGTGCTAAAAACGTTAGTCCCAAGTGTCACTTGGGCAACTGTATAGACGCGTCTCACGGAAGCGTTAGAACTGAGGGAGTACTCGGGCTGTAAAAGTGCCAACAGAGTTAGTGCTGCTCGGTAAACGATATGGGCGTGGTTTTGCGTAAGTGACAGGCTCGAGTGTTACCCAGGCAATGGTGCAGACACGTCTTCTCTTAGCCTCATAATGGCGTCTCGTAAGAAATGTTTTTCAGCAGCCTATGTGTTCCACACTCTTGACAAAGATACAAGCGGTGATGACAAAGTGAATCTGACTTCAGGCAGTGAAACTGAAACGGATAGTGAAATCAAAAGTGAATCGGATGAATCCAAAACTGACGCTCGTGTCAATCACACATGTGCAGTATGTGCTGTTCAAAAGCTGATCGGTCTGGAAAGAAAATCCACACGGAATCAGGCTGCCGTTGTCTCGACTGTGATGATGGGTTATGTATTCCACCGAGCTTCGAGATATACCACACAAACGACACATTTTGACAGCATATATATGGTATTAGCATTACTTTTATTATTATTATTTGTATCATTAACATACTTTCTACACTTCTGACTTTGTACTTTTAGAGTTTTCCACATTTTACAGTACAAAGATCACATTTAATAAATATATAATTTTTCAAGCCACAAAATGCAACGCTTTTTACATGTTTTTTCAAGAAAAGATGCAACACTAAGGAGGTTAATAAAGTGTTATCTGATCTTAATCTAACTGAAGTATACTCTCATTTATATTTTACGTTTTCAAGTTCATCTGCATGAGTAGGAAAACTAAAGTGGTCAGTCACGACTTCCCGTTTCACTAAAGTAAAAATAACCTAAGTCAAATTCCATTAGTCATCCATCACAATGGGAAAGACCCGAGAATACAGTCATGGTGTGTGACAAAAGGTTGTTGAGTGCCACAGATCAGGAAAGAAGAAACAAGAAAAAAGCTAAACAGTTGAAAATACCCGCTTCCTCTCTCCAGACAATGATTAAGAAGTTTAAAGCACGTGGAGATGTTAAGAATCGGCACGGAAGAGGATGTGTGTCCATATGTGTGTGTCAAGTGGCCAAAGAATCTCCAAGGATTACAGCTGCAGATGTTAGTTGGGCTGTGGGATCAGCAGACAGCCTCCAAATCTACAATCAGATGCCACATACGTAATCACGACTTGTTTTCGAGGGGTTTGCCAGGAAAAAAAAAAATCAAATTCAAAGAGGGTCCAGTTTTGTAAACATTGCAGGAACTTTTAATGGGGCCAAGTTCTATGGTGACGTAAGACAAAAGCAAAGCTTTTGGTGGGCTTGGTGTAGAGGTTTGCAGAAAAAGTACCTCAGCACAGTCCACAGTCAAGCATGGGGTCAAATCTTTGATGTTGTGGGGGTCCTATTCTACCAAAAGGCTCCAGACAATACTTGATTAGGATACCCTGTTGTTTTCCTGTGGCCCTCAGCCGCAAGTACAAATCACCTCAACATGGTTGGCCATAAATCTGAGCTTGACAATACCAATATTAAAAGGCGTTTATTCATCCATTTTCATAACCCACTTATGCCACGTCAAGGCAAAAAAAAAAAAAAAAACCCACCCCAGTCCATTACAGGACATTCTCACACACACACTTCCTCATCCTGAGCCAACTTCAGAGCCATTAAACACCATTCAACACCATCCAACCTCTGCTACTTAGGGACAAGCTGACAGAGATGGGAGTAGATTCATACCTGGTGGCATGGATAGTGGACTACCTTACAGACAGACCTCAGTATGTGCGTCTCGGAAACTGCAGGTCTGACATTGTGGTCAGCAGCACAGGAGTGCCACAGGGGAACATTACTTTCTCCGGTCCTGTTCAGCCTATATACATCGGACTTCCAATACAACTCGGAGTCCTGCCACGTGCAAAAGCTCGCTGATGACACTGCTATCGTGGGCTGCATCAGGAGTGGGCAGGAGGAGGAGTATAGGAACCTCATCAAGGACTTTGTTAAATGGTGCGACTCAAACCACCTACACCTGAACACCAGCAAAACCAAGGAGCTGGTGGTGGATTTTAGGAGGGCCAGGCCCATCATGGACCCCGTGATCATCAGAATTGACTGTGTGCAGAGGGTGCAGACCTATAAATACCTGGGAGTGCAGCTGGATGATAAATTGGACTTGGACTGCCAATACTGATGTTCTGTGCAAGAGAGGACAGAGCCGACTATACTTCCTTAGAAGGCTGGCGTCCTTCAACATCTGCAATAAGATGCTGCAGATGTTCTATCAGACGGTTGTGGCGAGCGCCCTATTCTACGCAGTGGTGTGCTGGGGAAGGCAGCATTAAGAAGAAGGACACCTCATGCCTGGACAAACTGGTGAGGAAGGCAGGCTCTATTGTAGGCACGGAGCTGGACAGTCTGACATCTGTGGCAGAGCAACGGGCACTGAGCAGACTCCTGTCAATCATGGAGAATCCACTGCACCCTCATCTCCAGAAAGAGGAGCAGCTTCAGCAACAGACTGCTGTCACCGTCCTGCTCCACTGACACACTGAGGAGATCGTTCCTTCCCCAAACTATGCGACTCTTCAATTCCACCCAGGGGGGGTAAACGTTAACATTATACAAAGTTACTGTCTGTTATACCTGCATTGTTATCACTCTATCTATGTATCTAATCCTGCCAACTACACTATTTCCCTTTGGGATTAATAAAGTATCTATCTATCTATCTATCTATCATTATATAGTGCCTTTCACGTCTATGTATCTATCTAATCCTGCCAACTACACTATTTATCTATCATTATATAGTGCCTTTCATGTCTATCTATCTACCTATCTATCTATCTAATCCTGCCAACTACACTATCATTATATAGTGTCTTTCACATCTATCTATCTATCTATCTATCTAATCCTGCCAACTACACTATCTATCTCTCTATTAAATACCTCAACACACACACACACATCTTTGGGGTGTAGCAGAGTGAAGTCTACATAAGCACAGGAGGAACATGCAAACTCCACCAACTGAATGCGGCCTACTCTGGAAATTAAAGGTAGCTGTGATGCAGAAGTACTAACCATCATGTTACTTACTAAAAGCAAAAAAAAAAAAAACTCTTACCTTGCAAAATATTTCAGAGGTTTTAAAAATGTTAAGTGAAATCTGACATTAACCGCAATCAATTATAGCACAGATTAGATTAGCATTAGAAAGGATTGCTTCTGTCATCTTAGTCATGGTGGCTTGCAAAATCAACCTTAATTATATGCTGAATATATAATACTCATGAGAGATGAATCACAGGGGACGCAAATACTAAATGTTCATAAAAATCACAGACTCCCTTGTGCCCGGTGCGAGCGATTGTTATATCAATGACCATTGTGCTGCAGACTCAGAGAGATGCAGTGGCCATCACGTCATCATTGCCTTTGCACTTTACTGAGACTCGGCATGTAGTGAGGTGGCTAAATGATGTTGAGTGTTTGATTCATCTGATTTGCGATTTTAAAAACTGTTCTGTGATTCAAGTTGTGTAAACTGGGCCTGGAATAACGGCAGGCCATGACATTATGTATAAGAGGCAAGGAGATGCAGTTAGTGCCACTAAAGTACATCACAACTCCCGAATCCCATTCTTCAATACAGCCCTGGGTATCACCGGTGTGCTTTTGCTATGTGCCGCGCCCCCCCACTGCCCCCTCAACCATGACCTATCACCATACGGTTGGGGCAAAAGCTTTAGATTCATCAAGAATTTCGATTTCCAGTTTTCAACGGATCTCTAATAGGAAAACATCGATATCTCTATGATGCGTGTGTCTGTCTGTCTGTCTGTCTGTGGGTCACAGCTTCTTCAGGACAGTCTAGAGCTAAAATGGCTGGACGGAAAAATACCAAACTCAAAACTTCAGCCTGTTATGAGACGACGATGTGCCGATTAGTTTTTGAGCCAAATTGTGCAAAAGAAAGAGTCACTCTAGAGCAGGGGGGGTCAAACTCCAGTCCTGGTGGGCCGCAGTGGCTGCAGCTTTTCATTTTAACCCTTTTCCTAATCAGGTTTCACTGCTAATTAATTCCTTTTCCCTTCATTTTCATAGCCCTGTTTTTAAGGATTCAGTCCTCTGAATTGATTCATTTCCTCATTAAATGGCAGCCAAACAGAAATGAGACGTGAAACGAGCCAACAGATTACCAGCCAAACTGGGATTTCAAACTCCAACCAGTTTCTTAATGAGAAGCCATTTCTTGCTGTTAATTAAGCCCATTCTTTAATTCCACGGCTTGTTGCTGCTCTCATTCTTCCACAGCACACTTTTCCAAAACTGTTGATTTTCTAATTTTTCTAAGAACATCGTCAAAATGTTTCAGTGACCCGAGAGATCAACCTTACCGAGACCGTCACCTTTCTTTATTTTCAGATATTGTGTGATGGGCACAGGTGAGCTGCTCATGTTCTGTGTCCCACTATTATTTAGCTGCTAATAAAGGAAAAAGAAACGACAAAAGGGGTCTGAGTCAAGTTAATTAAAATTAAAGCAAAAGAAGTTAATTAGCAGCACTAGTGACAAAGATGGTTAGAATGAAAACCTGCAGCTACTGCGGCCCTCCAGGACCCAGAGTTTGACACCCGTGGTCTAAAGCAGAGGTTCATAAAGTCGGCACTGGTGGCCCACTGTGGCTTCAGGTTTTTGTTCCAACCAGATTCATAATCGGTGACAACTGATCTCAATTAATTTTGCTGGTATTTTTTTTCTCTCCTCTTATTCTACATTAAGAAAGCACAGCAGCATGATTTTTACATTTATTATAAGATGTTTAGAAATACTTTCTGCTTTTGCTATACAGTTGTGCTTGAAAGTTTGTGAACCCTTTAGAATTTTCTACATTTCTACATAAATATGACCTAAAACATCATCAGATTTTCACTCAAGTCCTAAAAATAGATAAAGAGAAACCAGTTAAACAAATGAGACAAAAATATTATACTTGGTCATTTATTTATTAAGGAAAATGATCGAATATTACATATTTGTGAGTGGCAAAAGAATGTGAACCTTTGCTTTCAGTATCTGGTGTGACCCCCCTTTGCAGAAATAACCGCAACTAAACATTTCTGGTAACTGTTCATCAGTCCTGCACACCGGCTTGGAGGAATGTGAGCCCATTCCTCCGTACAGAACAGCTTCAACTCTGGGATGTTGGTGGGTTTCCTCACATTAACTGCTCGCTTCAGGTCCTTCCACAACATTTTGAATGGATTAAGGTCAGGACTTTGACTTGGTCATTCCAGAACATTAACTTTATTCTTCTTTAACCATTCTTTGGTAGAACGACTTGTGTGCTTAGGGTCGTTGTCTTGCTGCATGACCCACATTCTCTTGAGATTCCGTTCATGGACAAATGTCCTGACATTTTCCTTTAGAATTCTCTGATATAATTCAGAATTCATTGTTCCATCAATGAAGGCAAGCCGTCCTGGCCCAGATGCAGTAAAACAGGCCCAAACCATGATACTACCACCACCATGTTTCACCGATGGGATAAGGTTCTTATGCTGGAATGCAGTGATTTCCTTTCTCCAAACATAACGCTTTTCATTGAAACCAAAAAGTTCTATTTTGGTCTCATCCGTCCACAAAACATCCTTCTGGTTTGTCCACGTGATCTTTACAAACTGCAGATGAGCAGCACTGTTTTTTTTTTTTTGGAGAGCAGTGGCTTTCTCCTTGCAACCCTACCATGCACACCATTGTTGTTCAGTGTTCTCCTGATGGTGGACTCATGAACATGAACATTAGCCAATGTGAGAGAGGCCTTCAACTGCTTAGACGTTACCTTGGGGTCCTTTGTGACCTCACCAACTATTACACGCCTTGCTCTTGGAGTGATCTTTGTTGGTCGACCACTCCTGGGGAGGGTAACAATGGTCTTGAATTTCCTCCATTTGTACACAATCTGTCTGATTGTGGATTGGTGGAGTCCAAACTCTTGAGAGATGGTTTTGTAACCATTTCCAGCCTGATGAGCATCAACAACTCTTTTTGTGAGGTCCTCAGAAATCTTCTTTGTTCGTGCCATGATACACTTCCACAAACATGTGTTGTGAAGAACAGACTTTGATAGATCCCTGTTCTTTAAATAACACAGGGTGTCCAGTCACACCTGATTGTCATCCCATTGACTGAAATTTCACCTTCAAACTAACTGCTAATCCTAGAGGTTCACAAACGTTTGCCACTCACAAATATGTAATATTCGATCATCTTCCTCAATAAATAAATGACCAAGTATAATATTTTTGTCTCTTTTGTTTTACTGGTTTCTCTTTATCTACTTTTAGGACTTGAGTGAAAATCTGATGATGTTTAAGGTCATATTTATGCAGAAATATAGAAAATTCTAAAGGGTTCACAAACTTTCAAGCACAACTGTAGGTTTAAAACTCTCTTTTGTTGATTTCATTCTATTTTGCCCTTTCTCTGTGCAGTTTGCTCCCTTTGTTGTATCTTATTAATGACATTTAAAAACGAGCAGAGCAGACACCCAGGCTAACAACACTGAATTGTCAGACGCACTAATTAGAAAACAATGGATTAAACAAACAATTAGAACACCCGGAAAAACAGAGTGAACATCAAGAGGAAAATATTGTTAAAAAGAAAGAAAAAAAATACATTCTTCCCATATAACTGCTTAGCACATTTTAATATTTTTTTTTAACCAAACTTCGTTGTCTAATTTCTATATTGTTCCCAAAACACAGATTCTGGGCAATAACAGTTCACTTAGCTAGCCCAGGATCCCAATTAAAAACAGAAGCTGATTGGAACAAAAACCCGCAGGCACAAGGGGTCCCCAGGACCGACATTGAGAACCCCAAGTCTAGAGGAACCCTCAAATCCCGCACTTCTGCAATGAATTCTGAATTCTCCTCGCCAATTGCTATCGTAACGACCTGTTTTATGATCAGAAAGATTAGCATCAGGGCGGTAAACAACTACTGAAATGTTAGAGAAGAGTTCGGGTGACTTGGTTCCGAGGGCGCAAAGCCCACTGACGCTCACATCCAAATTTATTCCTTCTAATTTTCCTGCCAGATTCCACGTTAGGTTTATTGGTGACTCCACATTGGCCCAGTGTCAGAGATTGACAACGTACAGTAGACATCTGACTTGTCTCCATTAATACCTGCGTGTGTTTATCATAAACTGGCTGGTTTAATCCAACAGATAAAGATTAAAAAAAAGTGAAGGACTGAGAATTACTCGACCATTTAAGGCTTCTGGTCATTCAGATGAGATCCTTGGAAAGGCAAAAAAAAAAAAGTTACGATGTAAGAATGACCTGACATGGCACACTTAACCCTTAAACTGCCCGAACCGGCTATAGTTGGTTCCCAGTGCGTTTTGTTAGCATGCTGGAGCTGATCAGTCCGTGCCGTACATTCGTTGAGCAGCCAGCTCGTGACCACTGGCGCCCCCTGCAGCATCACTGTCCCGCTGCACTAGACTAGCCTGTTGGCATCAGCGTTGGCCTCTGTGTGCAGCCAGTTGAAGTACAGCTGGCTTGGTGATTTACTGAATGTCATCAGTGGCGTCACTTGCACCTTTTACATATCATAATAAATCGCTGCAGTAATTTGTTTTATAATTTTTACAGTGTGTAAAAGATCGGTGTTGCAGTAATTGTGATGCTCTTTGGATGAAATAAAAAATGTGTTCCATTAAAATTTCAGTTTTTCATGGTGAATTGTGACGTTTCCTTAAAAAGTTCAGCAAAAAAGTATTTGGAGTCCAGAGGTGCATTAACCCCCCATGTATGTGGTAGTTTAAGGGTTAAAAAACTAACAAGCCATGAAATAAGTCGGGATTGGTTTCTAACGAAGCAACTGGATTGGAACAAAAACCTGCAGCCACCACGGCCCACCAGGATCAAAGTCGCTCACCCCTAATTTAGAGGAACACACGAGTAGAAGGCCAGGTTTATACTTCACACGATGAGACGCCTGCTCCTGTGGACGCTACTGCTGCGCAAGCGTTTTACTGTTTATACTTGTGCACGTACTTTACGCAAATCTGGAAGATTCCACCAGGTGTCAGTGCAAGATATAAACGAGTCCTACAGCAAGCAGAGCGACTGGGAGTCATGTCAGTGCACGTGCAGGGAGTTTTACAGCACCAGCTTACAACAGCGTGATCAGACTCTTCATTTTTCAAATCTCTCCATTTTGGCCATTTCACGCTTTAGCGCCAAGCTGGCGTTTCAAAGGTCTCTGTTTTCAGGAGTTAAAAAGGCCAAGGTAGTGTGGATGAAAGGTTCAAGGTTGCTTTATTTAGTCCTGTTTGCACAAGAAAACATGAAATTTGCATTCTCAGTTGCATGTAATAACAAGACCGAAAGAAAATGAAACAAAACAAATAAGAGTCAAGACAGGTTAAGGTAAGGCAGACTGATAATGCATATTTACACAAAAATTATTTCAGGGTTCATATCAAACCTTAGTCATTTTCTCAGATATTCCTTATTAAAAAGTCGTATGGCGAAAGGTGAAAATGGAGACTAAGGCCTGCAGTTTTAAACATAAACGTCGTGTGGATGTAGCCTTAGTGTCCCCTGTGAACCTGAGTGGGCACACCCAGGTACTGTGAAGCGGACTTAAGGGCCACTCACTGCATTGCACCCAATGCAGCTTGTGCCATCCCAACCTCGTTTAAGCAGGTCTGACAATGGAGGTAACGGTTACAAGGATCTGCTATGCTTTCAATTTCCCAGGCAGAAGTAATGAATGCCGTTTTCTGTTGCTGCGTTTTTTTCTTTAAAAAGAGAAACGGATACAGTTAGATAAGCAAAACTGACTGAAACAATCTTGATAGTTGAACCAAGCAGCCATAAGACCACAACAGCACATAATTATTATTTCTTCACCCTCTTTCCCACCACCCCGAGGCTAAACTCTACATTGTGTTCTTTATCTTTGACTGATCAGTGCTGTAGAAAAACGTGAGGCACATCAACAAGGTGAAGACTCGCACAAGAGGCCACAGTTGGGTGGCTTTTCTTTTTTTTTGTCTTTCGGCATAATAAATTTGAAATGAGGTCCGAGTGCTATGTTGGATGAACTGGCGTCCCAACAAAGACAGACGCAGGTTCCGGGTGGGAGGCCGTAATGGATGTCCCAACCAGGATGGGTGCCAGTTCCTTGCATGGACAGAATGTCTGCTTGGAAGGACAGACAGTGGCTGCTCCCAGGAGTTACGTCTTCCCCTCATACACACTATGGCAGCATCCCACTAGTGGCACTCCTACAAGGATACCCGCGGGGCAGGCTGCAAATAAGGCTGGGTTTATACTTCACGCGACGTGACGCCTGCTCCCGGGGACACTACTGCTATTATTTATACTTGCGCGCATACTTTACGTAAATCTGTAAGATTCCACCAGGGGGTAGTGCGAGATATCATCACGGTAAGAACAGCTTTGGCTTCATGTGGTGTGATTTGCCTGAAACATCTATAAAATTCTGAGGACACCTTGCCAAGATATCTCTGAAAAGGATGTTTAATGATTAAATCCATCAATCCAGGGATGCGCCCATTCCAGCTAGCATCGGGCACGAGGCAGAAACAATCCCTGGACGGGACATCAGCTTATCGCAAGGTGAACACAAGCACACACAAATACACACTGGCGTCATTTTAGCATCACGAAATCCCCAATCCTGCATATCTTTGGAAGGAAACCGGAGCCCACTGTGGAAAGCCACCAGGAAAACATGCAAACTCCAGGCAGGGATCACCAGGAACGGGACACCCTGTGAGACAGCAGCGCTACCACTCCGCCACCGTGCCGCCCCCACATGTTTAATTATTATCAGTATTCAATATTTAAAAGAAGTTATGACTTATCTGTAAAATGTAACATACAGACTTTAATGCATTTCATCATGAAAATGATCTCAACTATAAATCTAAGGATTCTAAATGTGCAGAGAGCTGGAATATCAGAAATGTAACGTGTTCTGTGTGGCGATTGCTGAGGTCAGGTCAGGAGGAAGCCCCAGAAGCAGGTAGTGATGAACAACTGGGTCGGTTTTAAGATGATGTTTACGATGGTCTGATTCAATGATAAAATAAACTACGAGGTTAAAGTGGACATTTCAAGATTTAAGCCAAAATTTCCACTTTAATCACAAAATAGACCTTTTCACCGTGTCCCTAACCTTTTTTTCTCTATGGCTCAAATACGCCGTCGTACGTTCTGATGCCGTTGTGAAGGTGCAAATAAAAAAAAAGATGGCACAGAAAACGGTATGTGAGACTTTTAAAATGTACCGTGTCATGACAATGGGGAATATGCGACGCACCACGAATGCATTTAATGTCGGCATTTTGCTTCACCACATCGAACCATTCATCAAACATCGAAGCAGGCACATCGATCCCAGAGGATCCTCAAAGCGGCTGTCTGTCACATGCAGATAGTAAACAGAGACCCTGACGTCACGTTCCGACATTTATCACACTGTGCCTTGATGTGTGGAGTACAAGTCCAAGGAGGTTCTGCTCAAGCTTTATAAGTCACTGGTGAGGCCTCATCTGGAGTCCTGGGTACAGTTTGAGTCTCCATAAAGATAAAGCAGCACTAGAAATGGTCCAGAAAAGAGTGACTAGGCTGATTCAGGGCTACACGGGATGAGTTAGGAGGAAAGATTAAAAGGACTTAGAACTCATGTTGGACTCGACACTATCACCTTTCAGACAATATACAGAAGCCATTAAGAAGGCTAACAGAATGTCAGGTTATATAGCGCCTTGATGGGTGGAGTACAAGTCACAGGAGGTTCTGCTCAGGCTTTATAACACACTGGTGAGGCTTCGTCTGGAGTCCTGGGTGCAGTTTGGGTCTCCAGGCTACAAAAAGGACATAGCAGCACTAGAAAAAGTCCAGAGAAGAGCAACTAAGCTGATTCAGGGCTACAGGAGATAAATTATGACACTTGGAATAAGCGACCACGTAGTGTGATAGACAGGAGGAGTTTATGGGGGCTTCAAAACTCGACTTGATGTTGATCAAGTGGAGAGGACTGGCGAGCTCTCCTGGGTTGAATGGCCTGTTCTCGTCTCGATGGTTTTGAACGTTCAGACCCGTCTCCCCATTGAAAACACGTGGCGTATTATGAAGTGCAAAACACACCAACGGAGACCCAGCAGGTGTCGAGCAGCTGAAGTTCTGAATCAAGCAAGGATGGGAGAAAAATTCCACTTTCAACTTTACAATGATTAGCACCTTCAGGTCCTCAGCAATTACTGAATGTTGATTAAAAGGAAAGGTGACTTAACACAGCGGGAAACGCACTCCAATCCCAGCTTTTTTATTGGGAAGTGTGTGAGGCATCGCGTTTACAATGAGTGTTTATTTACCAAAATAAATGAGGTTGATTAGTTTACACTTTACATATTACGATTAGAGCAGATGTACTTAATTGATCCCCTAGGGTGAAATTCAATGCCTTGTCTTTATACCGCGCTCATTTAAATTATGGATGGGTAAAAGAGAATTTACATTTGCATTTTACCTCATATCCCAACTTTTTTTTTGGAAATGATGTTGTGCTTTCATGTATGAAAATGTGCTGTAAAAATAAATGTTGTCATTGTGACTACTGGTGTATGTATAAGTGGAGTTAAAGGAAAGGCTCATTCTGGTTTTGCAAACAATTACTTCCAAAAAAAGGTTTCCGCCAAGAGACGGAAAAATGTCATTTCTGCGAATTAATGAATAAACAGAATACGCCGGGCATCAGTGACTCAAAAACAGTAAGAAATAGTCTTAAAAACAGAATCATTTCAAACCTAAAGCACTTTGATCTCTGAACTCAGATATAAATGATCAGAAGACTGTATATGCCTCAGCATTGGCTGCTGTTCTTGCCGTTTTAAAGGTGAAATTTACAAGGAAAAGTCTACTGGTGTGAAGAATTACTAAAACAAGTGAAGGCCTCATGAAGCCAAACACAACAGCAAATTCACGTGGACCCTAAAATTATAACAAGTACTTCAGCCATCCTTCCATCCAATAAATGGCTAGTTTGGGGTTGGAGGAGACGATTACAAAATAAATTTAAAATAAAAAAACAAACATCTAAGAGCAGCTAACTTCATGATTACTGTAAGCTGAATATTGCTGTCCCAATCTTTTTCCCTGCTGGTTTGTATTCTGGACATCCATTGCTTATGCTTATTGTTTGTAAGCAGAAAAATGACATTAAATGAACTACACAGTGCTAAAGTTCTTTTCATTTTGGGGCGTCTGTGGACCATCTTACAGGCTCTAATAAGGCTTGCAATACCACGCGGGGATGAGAAGGGGCGCCGTCGTTAACAGTATGATCTCAGTATCATCTCTACGGCAAGACGTCCACTGAGGGAAACTAATCTCCCACCTGCCACACTCTAAGAACCCCCGCCTCTTCCAGTTGGGACAATACAGGACTGAGAGCTCCAGGAAGGTGGCAGCTCAGATTTGGGAAATAATTCCTTCATGGCGGAGCTCTTTGGCAGAGACCCACTCGGGAGAGACGATCCTTCTGACAAGCCTAGTGGGCTATGGAGGCAGTTATTATAACTGTTTTCAGTTGCGACACTGCATGCTTATTTTTCTTCTGTTTTTTTGTCAGTAAATGGGGTGACCCGGTTGGCACCCCAACTTTTCTTTGGGTCTCTGCTGGTTCCTTTGTTCCTGATAGATAGTTTGTAAGTTTTCTGGCTAATATTTGTTGACCTTGTAGCGAGCGGCTGGGGGCGGTACCCAGCCGGGACACCTGGAAGGACCGGAAGAGGGACTGTGCCTCCCCAGGACCATGAGAGGGCAGCCGCCCTGCCTGGTTTGGGGGCCACGGGGTCTGAGCATGGAAGCTCAACCCAGTAAGGGACCGTGGCCACTTCCAGGGGCGCCCAGACGATTGCGGAGCCTCGGACGGTAGCGCCTCCGCCACACCTGTAGGGGATGGCAGAAGGAATACGAAGGACACACCAGGAAGTGCCGCTGGAAGTACATTGGAAAGCACCTGGAGCACGTCCGGGTGGATATAAAAGGGACCGCCTCCCTCCAGTCGGGAGGAAGAGCTCAGCGGAGAGGAGTGGAGGCGGTGAAGGACTCAAGAAGAGGGTGATTGGTGCAGGGGCACTGTGTGCTGGGAACTTTATGTAAATAAATGTGTGCTTTGTGGAACCATCGGTGTGTGCCTGTCTGTGTCCGGGGCTGGACTTCCACACTATCTACCCATCTATCTATCTATTATATAGTGCCTTTCACATCTATCTATCATATACTACCTTTCTCATATATCTACACATCTATCGATCTATTATATAGTGCCTTTCACATCTATCTATCATATAGTACCTTTCTCATATACCTACACATCTATCGATCTATTATATAGTGCCTTTCACATCTATCTATCTATCTATCATATAGTACCTTTCTCATATATCTACCCATCTATCTATCTATTATATAGTGCCTTTCACATCTATCTATCTATTAAATAGTGCATTTAATTAACTATCTATTATATAGTGCCTTTCACATCTATCTATCATACAGTACCTTTCTCATATATCTACCCATCTATCGATCTATTATATAGTGCCTTTCACATCTATCTATATTATATAATGCCTTTCACATCTATTATATAGTGCCTTTCATATCTATCTATATTATATAGTGCCTTTCACATCTATTATATAGTGCCTTCAATCTATCTATCTACTCATCTATCTAGATAGATAGATAGATAGATACTTTATTAATCTATAGTGCCTTTCACATCTATCTATCTAATAATGCCTTTAATAACTATCTATCTATTATATAGTGCCTTTCACATCTATCTATCTATCATACAGTACCTTTCTCATATATCTACCCATCTATCGATCTATTATATAGTGCCTTTCACATCTATCTATATTATATAGTGCCTTTCACATCTATTATATAGTGCCTTTCACATCTATCTATATTATATAGTGCCTTTCACATCTATTATATAGTGCCTTCAATCTATCTATCTACTCATCTATCTATCTATTATATAGTGCCTTTCACATCTATCTATCTAATAATGCCTTTAATAACTATCTATCTATTATATAGTGCCTTTCACATCTATCTATCTACTCATCTATCTATTATATAGTGCCTTTCACATCTATCTATCTACTCATCTATCTATTATATAGTGCCTTTCACATCTATCTATCATATAGTACCTTTCTCATATATCTACCCATCTATCGATCTATTATATACAGTAGTGCCTTTAATAACTATCTATTATATAGTGCCTTTCACATCTATCTATTATATAGTGCCTTTAATAACTATCATATAGTGCCTTTCACATCTATCTATCTATCATATAGTACCTTTCTCATACATCTACTCATCTATTATATAGCGCCTTTCACATCTATCTATCTATCTATTAATTATATAGTGCCTTTAATAACTATGTATCTATCATATAGTGCCTTTCACATCTATCTATCATATAGTACCTTTCTCATATATCTACCCATCAATCTATTATATAGTGCCTTTAATAACTATCTATCATATAGTGCCTTTCACATCTATCTATCTATTATATAGTGCCTTTAATAACTATGTATCTATCATATAGTGCCTTTCACATCTATCTATCATATAGTACCTTTCTCATATATCTACCCATCAATCTATCTATTATATAGTGCCTTTAATAACTATTTATCTATCATATAGTGCCTTTCACATCTATCTATCATATAGTACCTTTCTCATATATCTACCCATCTATTATGTAGTGCCTATCTACTGTATCTATACACACATGAAGTGGGGTCCAGGGTGACTACAGGGAACTTTAGCTGACAGCGTTCTTTACTAAAGCTTCTGTTTAAACATCTCCAAGTTGACTTTCTTCCACAGAGGCAGACGTCACCCAAGTCTCTGCTGTGCTGCATTACCTACCAGACAAAGGCCAGCTCGTGCAGGTATGTTGACAGGAAGCGTGCGACGGTCGTCTTCAGTTCCACTAACCAACTTTTACACCTCCCCCCTGAAGGCACATCAGAGCACCACCATGAAGAAGGCAGCACATGAACTTGAAAGTAATGACGTCCTGACAAACGGGGTTAAAGGAGACAGCAGGTTGTATGGCTACATTCCACAATATGCATTTAGCAGGACTGCATAGTGGCCTTGTCATTCGTGGCTTCATGTGGGTTTTATAAGAGGTGTATATGTCTGTCAAGGGTTAATTAACTGTGTCAGATGGTCAGATATCAAACCTGGCCTTGTCTGGTTCTCCACTCCACTCCAATGGTATCATACACATGTCTGGAGACAATCATGAGTGAACTTTGCTTAAAAGTGGGTAAGATCAATTGGACGGCTCACTAAGTGTCACATTTCTAAACCAATCCAAGGTGGCATGCGAAAAAAGCGATGGTGATTTTGAACTTCAAAGTCCAGAGGTGCTCTTGTGGTAGAAGTAGACCGCGGGCTTCAGATTACGATGAACCAGCTACAGTCAAAAAGCCTGTGGAGGAGAGCTAAGAGTTCGTCAGCTGCACATGATTATGTCAGGGATGTGGAAAAAAGCCAGACGGCTGGCATGAGCTGTTTTCACTGGCACTGCTGCACCAAGAGATGTCTGGGTACAAGAAAGGAGCCAGCAATGGTGGGACCGTGACTGTTGTCACAGCTGTAGCTCTCCTCCATTGTTGGTTTGGCGCTCTGTCTGTGCTGGCTGATGACGGCAGTGCTCAGCCCATGTGTATTAATTCCAGTCTGGCTGTTCTCATTCATGTCACATGATAACCAAGAACCAGATACGTATCCGATCTAAGACGACATATGAAATGGACTCAAATCTGATTTGAAAGGATTGGTTTTCTGTGTCCTGAAAACATCATGTGTGTGTCACATTAAGGCAAAAAAATGAGATTTGAGTCACTTCAGCCTGGTAATGTGAATGTAGTCTAAGTAATTTATTTTACTGCAACAACCTACCAAAGAGGACGTCCAGCCAAGTCATATGACACCTTATTAAATTTCCCCCTGGGAATAAACAAAGTTCTATCTATCTTATTAAATTTCTGTCCTAAAAATTGCAAAATGTCAGAGAGTATTAGGGATGTTTTGTGCATTCAGCGCCAACGTCTGCAGTGCACCATCTAACAGAGTCCACTTTGTAATGCATGTAGTAATAAAATGAATTACGTTTTTTCATTCCAACAGATGGCGACCCACAAACACTAGCACTGATTTTGCGAATTCCATAACAAATGGCATATAACAGACACAAAAACAGATGGTGCATCCCATAATCCCATACCAAATGGTAAATAACATATGTTTAAACATAAATATAAATATAACTAGCTGTGTAAGCCTGTGCTGTAAAAAGCCTGGGCTCCTAGAAACTACTGAAATCGTCAGAAGAAAAATTGAAATGCAGAGTCGGCGGTCTCGTTTAACCGATGTGCCCGCCCCCCTTGTCTATCAGCGGCTAAGCGAGTTTGTCTTTCGTCTGCAGTTTCACTTTGGCGACAGAGTCGCTTTCTTTCAGTTTCATACCGTAGCCTCGGACTTCTTTCTTCTTCCAACTCATTAACTTGGGGCCGACTTGCCGGCTCTTTGAGCTTCATGCTGTAGCCTCGCACTTCCGGGCTGGACAGACAGGTAGACGTTTATATATAAGATATATATTTTTATGTTTATGTTTAATCATTTTCTATTTTGTTCTCTGTGTGTATTAACAAATCTGTATTTCTATGTGTACCAGTTCTGTGTTTAGTAATTATCATTATCAACAGACTTGTACTTTAACAAAAGTCAAATTGGTTAAAGAAGCATTGGAGTCATTGGATGGAAAGATCTTCCCATCAGACTAGACGGCCAGGGTCTCCAGGATGGCGACGTTGTCTTTGACTTTCTCTTTTACAATTTTAATCTCCTATTTTAATCTTCAATTAATTAAGAAATGGTGGTTGTTGGTTTCCGTTTCCGTTCAATCAGCTTCTACTTTGTTCTCCGTATGTTTTAATAAATCCGCATTTCTGTGTGCACGAGGTCAGCATTTAGTAATTTGAGACGTCTCCACTTGTATTTTAACTGAGAATTGTTCACAGCGCCCCACTCCTGCACTCAGTGAAGACAAAGCTGCATTGGATTGCACTGCATTGTGTAGAACAGACACATCAACCAGACGGACAGACAGATAGACAGACACACAGACAGAAGGACAGACACTTCACCTTTTATTAACTCTTTCAGGGCAGGTGTCGACTTTTGTCAAAAGGAGGGTTTGATGACGGTAATCAACTGTAAACGGTGACAAAACCTGCCGTTATGTTTATGGAGGACTCTCTTTGCTAGAAGGAAAGTTAGCTGCATTGGTTTGACCGAGATTCCCTGCACTCACGTGAGCAGAGGTGGGTAGTAACGAGTTACATTTACTTGAGTAACTTTTTGAAAAAATTGTACTTCTAAGAGTAGTTTTACTGCACCATGCTTTTTACTTTTCCTTGAGTACATTTGTGAAGAAGAAACGCTACTCTTACTCCGCTACATCGGGCAACACTCGAATCGTTACTTTGTTTCCATTAGATACGCTATATTTTTGCCAGAGAGAAGCTGCCAGTGGATCAACTGCATGACTGTCTCACCAATCAGACGTAGCAATAATAATCACAAGGCTCCGTTTCACCAATCAGACGTAGCAACAATAATCACATGGCTCCGTTTCACAAATCAGATGTAGCCATGCAGTCACATGATCACACACAAACTGTGGCAGCATAGCAGCACAAACTCCTCACAGACAGAGCACAGGGAAAGAAAGAATACAAGTGGAACCTCGGTTTGCGAGCATAATTCGTTCCGGAAAGCACTCGTATAGCAAAGTGAATTTCCCCATAAGAAATAATGGAAACTCAGATAATTCGTTCCACAACCCAAACCCAAAACTATTTATATAAAAATGATTAAAACAAAATATAAAGTAAAAATACATATTACAAATTAACCTGCACATTACCTTTGAAAAGAATCATGGCTGGTGTGAGTGCGTTTCTAAACTGTTGTTGGATTCCACCCAATGGGACGACACACGGAAGAGCATCCTGAAGCAACCGCAGGCTTCCAGCGCTGTAGCAGTTTGCCGTAAAAGTGAATCCGAAAAGGTCATGGTCATGCTATAAACACCTGCCGTTGATGGGTGATACAAGGAACAAGGCTTGGTGGGTGAGTGTGTGCCCTGCGGTTGGCTGGTGCCCTGCCTGGGGTTTGTTTCCTGCCTTGCACCCTATGTTGGCTCCAGAAAGACCCCTGTGACCCTGTGTTAGGATATAGCGGGTTGGATAATGGATGGATGGATGGAGGAACACTATAAATGCACAGGGCACAGTAGTACTTGGCCACTAACCTGGGCATGACCCTGCCTGACTGCTGTGTCTGTGTATAGGAGACTGTCAGATTCTGCTACAATAAATAACCGTGCTGTTCCTGTTTCACGCTGAATAAAGATGGTGTCGCTAAAGTATTGAGACTCTGCTTCGTGTTTTGGGGTGCAAGACGGGGAGACTCACACGTCACAGCACACACACGTGGTCACAATGCTGTAGTAAACAGTATACGCTCTTACGGATGTTGACTATATGAGTGCGGCACGCCGACTAACGATCACCCACAATCCCGCAGCGAGAAAGAGAGAGAAGAATCATCAACGCAGTTGTGATCACGGCAGACAATGCGTATACGGACTACTCATATTGCAAGACCTCGCTCGTTTATCAAGTTAAAATTTATTACAAACTTTAGCTTGTCTTGCGAAACACTCACAATCCAAGGTTGCACTGTACATGAAAAGTGAGTTTCAACTCCTGCTGAAGCTTCACCATCACTTCGCTGAGTGAAGAACAAGCAAGTTTTAACCAAACACGCACAGACACAGAGAGTCAAGGTAAAGTGAGACTTGTTGGACGTGCACAAGCTGCCTTGTTCTAATGTTATTTTCTATCAGCCGTGCTATTTGGAGGGCAAGTGAATATGCAGTATGATACTGTCAGTGTACAGTCAGGTTATCTCGTCACTGTAAGTCAGGGGTGTCGAACTCCAGGCCTGGAGGGCCGCAGTGGCTACAGGTTTTCATTCTAACCCTTTTCCTAATCAGTGAGCAGTTTTCACTGCTAATTAATTCCTTTTCCCTTCATTTTAATAGTCCTGTTTTTAAGGATTCAGTCCTCTGAATTGATTTGTTTCTTCATTAAGTGGCAGCCAAACAGAAATGAGACGTGAAACGAGCCAACAGATGACCAGCTAAACTGGGATTTCAAACTCCACCCAATTTCACTCCAACCAGTCTCTTAATGAGAAGCTGATTCTTGATGTTAATTAAGCCCGTTATGTAATTCAATGGCTTGTTGCTGCTCTCATTCTGCCACAGCAGATATTTCCAAATTTGTTGATTTTTCTGTTTTTTCTAAGAACACTGTCAAAATCTTTTGGTGACCTGAGAGACTAACCTTACTGAGACCTTCACCTTTCTTTATTTTCAGATATTGTGTGATGGGCACAGGTAAGCTGGTCATAATGTGGCTTGTTTGTCTCATTATTGTTTGGCTACTAATTAAGGAAAAAGAGACAACTAAGGGGCCTGAGTCAAGGTTAATTAAAACTAAAGCAAAAGACGTTAATTGGCAGTAAAAACGGCTCACTAATGAAGAAGATGGTTAGAATGAAAACGTGCAGCAGCCACCGCTGCCCTCAAGGACCGGAGTTCAACACCTGTGCTGTAAGTAGTCTGCACGGTTCAAACATACAGTCATGGCCGAAATTATCGGCACCCCTGGAACTGACCTTGAAAATGCACCATTTCTAACAGAAAATTATCGCAATTACAAATGTTTTGGTATCCACACGTTTATTTCCTTTATGTGCATTGGAACAACACAAAAAAACACAGAAAAAAAGCCAAATCTGACATCATGTCACACAAAACTCAAAAACCGGGCTGGACAAAATTATTGGCACCCTCTACTTAATATTTGGTTGCACGCACTTTGGAAAAAATAACTGAAATCAAGCGCTTCCTCTAACCATCAACAAGCTTGTTACACCTCTCAACTGGAATTTCTGACCTCTCTTCTTTTGCAAACTGCTCAAGGTTTCTCAGATTTGAGGGGCGCCTTCTCCCAACAGCAATTTTGAGATCTCTCCATAAGTGTTCAATCGGATTTAGATCCGGACTCATTGCTGGACACTTCAGAACTCTCCAGCGCTTTGTCTTCAACCATTTCTGAGTGCTTTTAGAGGTATGTTTGGGGTCATTGTCCTGCTGGAACACCTGTGACCTCTGACGCCGACCCAGCTTTCTGACACTGGGCCCTACATTGCGCCCCAATATCTTTTGGTAGTCTTCAGATTTCATGATGCCTTGCACACAGTCAAGGCATCCAGTGCCAGAGGCAGCAAAACATCCCCAAAACATCTTAGAACCTCCACCATGTTTGACTGTAGGTTACTGTGTTCTTTTCTTCGTAGGTCTCATTCCGTTTTCTGTAAACAGTAGAATGATGAGCTTTACCAAAAAGCTCTACCTTGGTCTCATCTGTCCACAAGATGTTTGCCCAGAAGGATTTTGGCTTCCTCAAGTACATTTTGGCAAACTCCAGTCTGGCTGTTTTATGTTTCTGTGTCAGCAGTGGGGTCCTCCTGGCTCTCCTGCCATAGCATTTCATTTCATTCAGATGTCGACGGGTAGTTCGAGCTGACACTGATGCACCCTGAGTCTGCAGAACAGCTTGAATATGTTTTGAAGTTGATTGGGGTTGTTTATCCACCATTCGGACTATCCTTCGTTGCAGACTTTTATCAATTTTTCTCTTCCGTCCACGTCCAGGGAGATTAGCTACAGTGCCATGTGTTGTGAACTTCTTGATTATGTTGCGCACAGTGGACAAAGGAACATGAAGATCTCTGGAGATGGACTTGTAGCCTTGAGATTGTTGATATTTTTCCACAATTTTTGTTCTTAAGTCCTCAGACAATTCTCTAACTCTTCTTTCTGTTCTCCATGCTTAGTGTGGCACACAACAGAAAGGTTGAGTCAACTTCTCTCCATTTTAACTGGCGTCAGGTGTGATTGCTGTATTGCCAGCACCTGTTTCTTGCCACAGGTGAGTTCAAACAGGCATCATATGCTTGAAATAAAACGATTTACCCACAATTTTGAAAGGGTGCCAATAATTTTGTCTGGCCCGTTTTTGGAGTTCTGTGTGACATGATGTCAGATTTGGCTTTGTTTCTCTGTTTTTTTGTGTTGTTCCAATGCACATAAAGGAAATAAACGTGTGTACAGTGATCCCTCGCTATATCGCGCTTCGCCTTTCGCGGCTTCACTCCATCGCGGATTTTATATGTAAGCATATTTAAATATATATCGCGGATTTTTTGCTGGTTCGCAGATTTCTGCGGACAATGGGTCTTTTAATTTCTGGTACATGCTTCCTCAGTTGGTTTGTCCAGTTGATTTCATACAAGGGACGCTATTGGCAGATGGCTGAGAAGCTAGATTGCTTACTTTTCTGTCTCTCTTGCACTGACTTTCTCTGATCCTGACGTAGGGGGATTGAGCAGGGGGGCTGTTCGCACACCTAGACGATACGGACGCTCGTCTAAAAATGCTGAAAGATTATCTTCACGTTGCTACCTTCTGTGTGCAGCTGCTTCCTGAAGCAACATGCTGCACGGTGCTTCGCATACTTAAAAGCTTGAAGGGCACGTATTGATTTGTGCTTGTTTGTTTTTCTCTGTCTCTCTCTGCTCCTGACGGAGGGGGTGTGAGCTGCCGCCTTCAACAGCTTTGTGCCGCCCGGTGCTTCGCATACTTAAAAGCCAAACAGCCCTATTGATTTGTTTGCTTTTTTTCTCTACCTCTCTGACATCTGCTCCTGACTTGAAGAGGAAGATATGTTTGCATTCTTTTAATTGTGAGATGGAACTGTCATCTCTGTCTTGTCATGGAGCACAGTTTAAACTTTTGAAAAAGAGACAAATGTTTGTTTGCAGTGTTTGAATAACGTTCCTGTCTCTCTACAACCTCCTGTGTTTCTGCGCAAATCTGTGACCCAAGCATGACATTATAAAAATAACCATATAAACATATGGTTTCTACTTCGCGGATTTTCTTATTTCGCGGGTGGCTCTGGAACGCAACCCCCGCGATGGAGGAGGGATTACTGTATACCAAAACATTTGTAATTGCGATAATTTTCTGGGAGAAATGGTGCATTTTCTGGTAAAATTCCAGGGGTGCCGATAATTTTGGCCATGACTGTACATGTTACCTACTGTAGGTATTGGCTTTGTTGTGAAAAACAGAGATTTGGAACTTTGTGTTGTTTGTGCATCTTTATTTTATAAAGATGTTATTTATTTTTACTCATTTTTTTATTTTATTATTTAGAAATAACAGAATTTGCACATTATATTTTTGTCTGTCTTATTACAGCATTTCTAAAAAATAAATCATTTATTATGATCAAACGGTTACTCAGTACTTGAGTCGTCTTTTCACCAAATACTTTTTTTTTACTCTTACTTGAGTCATTTTTTGGATGCCTACTTTTTACTTCTACTTGAGTAATATTATTTTGAAGTAACGCTACTCTTACTTGAGTACAATTTCTGGCTACTCTACCCACCTCTGCACGTGAGTAGCGATGAGTAAAATGGCATCGACATCTGGCGAGAGACTGAAGTGAATGCATAAATCCAAAATACGCTGTGGACGACGTTTTGCACACTAGTACTGAATTAGACTCCGACTTGTCAGACTCTGATTTTGATCCAAGTGATCGAAAAAACAAATGTGAGGTACCAGCATCAGCTGATCGGTCCCCAGCCAATCAGGGTGATGAACAGGTCCTATGGCAACGTTTGTCTGGGAGGACCACCATTTACGATGACGAGAAGTACAAACCATATTGTGATGGACTGCGACTGCCGCCCCTGCCACACAAAGACAGCCTGGCAGCCAGCCTGCCGCACACTTCTGGTGAACTTGTAGCCACAGCGCACAGCAGCAGAAATTTTATGTTGATTTATGTGTGAAACCATTGCTTTGTGTGCTTTTCAGAAAACTGTGTTTTTTGGGTGGGGGGAAAAAAATATTGAGCCCTCAAAGAGTTAAGGAAGATTTGGACAATGGCATGCAGGTGCAGCACGCGATACCAATGACGTGAGTCGCATAATGCAGACAACATCAGTGACAAAACGCCCATCGCGTGTCAGGACGGTCCAGGTGAAGACCTCCAGAGCTACGCTCTGTTGAGGAGGCTGTTGATGTTAGGCGGTGTGTCCGGTTACATGAGGGTTAAGATTAGGGTTGTGGGAGGCTTATCTGACTCAAGTAATGACGAGTGTCAAGTAAACCAACTGAGGTAAACACTGTTGTCAAGGGTGTCAAAAGAGGGCACTTCGTGACCGACACTGTGGGTGTTGTAAGGAGACCTGGGCTTCGTGTCCAGGGTCCTCCCTGCCTGGAGTTTGCATGTTCTCGTTCCCACAGTCCAAAGACATGCAGGTCAGGTGGGCTGGCAGTGCTGAATTGGCCTGTGTGTATTTGCCATGTAATGGATTGGCGCCCTGTCAGGAGTTTGTTCCTGCCTTGCACCATATGCCAGCTGCGATAGGCTCCAGCCCCTAAACCCCCCAGTTTGGATTAAGCCCTTTAGAAAATTCCATGATATTGTGGCCATTGTGCAACTTGAGGGCCGCAGTTAGACCCATCTTGGACTGAAACCCAGAAAGCTCCCAAGATGATGAAACAGCATACAGAGATGAGGTGGAACGGCTGTCTGCATGGTGTGAAGGCAACAATCTATCTCTCAGTGTTGACAAGACAAAACAGATAACCCGAGGACTTCAGAAAATCACATCCTGCCCACATCCCACTCAGCATCAACGGTTTAGATGTGGAGACTGCTAGGAGTACCAAGTTCCTCGGTGTGCACATAACAGGAACTTACGTGGACGCATAACACTTCATCACTAATCAAGTAAGCCCAGCAGAGACTACACTTCCTGAGGCGACTGAAGCGAGCAAGTCTTCCCCCTTCCATCCTCACCATGTTCTACAGAGGCACCATTGAGAGTGTTCTGACCAGCTGCATCACTGTCTGGTATGGCAACTGCAACATTTCCGACCGCAAAAGATAGTGAAGACAGCAGAGAACATTATTGGGGTGCCTCCCCCTTCACTACAGGATATATTTCACAAACGCAGTGTCCGCAAGGCCTGCAGCATTGTGCAGGAGCCCTTACACCCCTCTCCTGGACTTTTCACACTTCTGCCATCCAAAGGAAGATACTGCAGCATCAAAGCCAGATCTGCCAGGCTGCAGGAGAGTTATTGCCCCCAAGCTGTTAGACTCCTTAACACCAGGCTGCCCCCTTGGACCTTCCACATGGCCTCAGCCACCTCTAAAAACAGAACTTTTATACATGCGAGCCACTGTCCTGCAAAGACGATTGTGAGGGTAGAGAACTGAAAATCACATACTGACCTTTAAGTATTTTGACACTCTTGTTATCCTTCTGCTGTGAAACATTCTGACCTGTCATTGTTTACACATTGTCATGTGCCATGTCATTGTTGTCACGTCTTAGACAACTATTATCATACACTGATCATTTCTGTATTGTCTATATCTGTTATTTATTTATTATATTACAAATCTTACACATCAATATTGCTGCTACTTCTTTGTCTTGTCTTTGCACAATGTCTTGTCTTGTTTGTGTTTTAATTTTCTAAATTTAAATTTTAATTCTATTTTTAATTTATTATTTGCACGTCATGTTGTTACACTGTGGACCCTGAGCTTCGCAATTTCGTCTATCTGTATACTTGTATATGGTTGAAATGACAGTAAAGTTCACTTTGAAAAAAGACCTACAGCACTCATATAACAGGCCTAGAAAGAGGGTTTTCTTAAAAAGCGCTGGTGTAGGACTGACTATATGGAGAACACGCACAACACGTTACATTAAGAAATATGATCGGGGCGCAGACCAAAACAATTTAATATCCACACTTAGGAGCTAACCACAAACGACAGCAATTTATCCGACAAAGCTACAGTTGTATAAACTACATTAACCTAATCTCAGGCTCACGCTGCCTGCACTTAGATGAGTAATTCAATTATTCTTGAGCTATGTAAACACGGAAAACCTGGCCAGGTTTTTTGAAGGAAGAATTCCAGTGCGTCATCTTCTTTTTACGATTATATTCATATATTAACACAGTAAAAGGATTCTTTCTTCTTCTTCTTTCGACTGCTCCTGTTAGGGGTTGCCACAAGATGACCTGCTGTGGCAAACCCTAACAGGAGCAGCCAAAAGAAGAAGACGAAAGAATCCTTTTCTACTAGTAAGCTGAAAGGGCAAATAACTGCTAATAATGACACAAATCATACATGCAGCTGATTAAAAGAGGAACATCTAAACCATGCAGATGACAGAAACAAGCTGACGGCACCAGGCACATTCAGGGATGCTTCCTCAGACTTGAAGGTGTAACAGAATGGAGACAACACCCGCCGAAGCTCACCAGGTCCCCCCAAGTGCAGTTCTGAGATGCAGATTCTCCACTTGGGTTGTATTTGTACTAACTAAAAGAGAGAGAAAACAGACACAGAGCTTTCCAGGAGACAGGAGAGCCCCGACAACTTGGACTCACCGAACTCGACACTTGTGCCAAATGAAGTTTATCAGACTGTCGACAGATTATTACTGTATATACTCACGTATAAGTCGGGTCTTGAAACCCGAAAAATCGATCATAAAACCCCGACTTGTACTCCGGTTCAAAAATACGACACTTACCGTATATACTCACGTATAAGTCGGATCTTGAAACACGAAAAATCGATCAAAACAAAAAAAAAAAAAAATCAGACCCAGACTTATACGCCCATTCAAAAATGTGACACCGTATATACTCGTGTATAAGTCGGGTCTTGAAACCCGAAAAATCCATCAAAACAAAAAAAAAAATCAGACCCCGACTTACACGGCCGTTCAAAAATGTGACACTTACTGTATATACTCGCGTATAAGTCAGGTCTTGAAACCTGAAAAATCGA
This sequence comes from Erpetoichthys calabaricus, assembly GCF_900747795.2. NCBI lineage: Eukaryota > Metazoa > Chordata > Cladistia > Polypteriformes > Polypteridae > Erpetoichthys > Erpetoichthys calabaricus. Next base: position 194,668,375 of record NC_041401.2, on the reverse strand, counting down.
TCATAAAACCCCAACTTATACTCCTGTTCAAAAATACACCACCATATATACCAGATAAAAGCAGTCCAAAAATTTTCTTTCGCGGCGCACCTGAGGGACTGCCCATAAATAAAGTCGTGACGACACAATCTATGGACAATCACCAAAAAAAACAGTTAATTTTACAAATTTGAAAGAGCCGAAATGTAGCGTTCGTATTTTCTCGTTCTATATTTGCTCTGCCTTCTTCTATCCGTACAGTAAGCGAGATCTTCTAACAACGAGACTTTTTAAGTCTCACGAGATGTGTTTTTGACACCGCTGGTGTTGATATTATGATGAATGGTGAACAGCGAAAATTTTAACTTGCATTCAAAATAAATACATTCATTTATTCAACAATCTGATTAATCGTTATCTGTTTTTCCAACATAAAATATATTTTTTTAAACATCTTTTTAATCAACCAAAAGTTCAAAAACACTAGCAATTTTAAATATTTTACAAAAGTTTTCGCGGCGCCCCTAGAAAATTCCACATCGCACGCACCTGTTGCCCGACAGTAATATATACTCACGTATAAGACCCGAAAAAATCAATCAAAAAAAAACAGACCCTGACTTATACGCCCGTTCAAAAATGCAGATACTTACCGTATATACTCGCATATAAGTCAGGTCTTGAAACCTGAAAAATCGATCAAAAAAAAAAAAAAAAAAATCAGACCCCAACTTATACGCCTGTTCAAAAATGTGACACTTCATTGGTTGTTTTTTTTTTTTAACATCTTCTTGCCTCCTCCAATCTCACACCAGTTTCTCAGATGTATCGAATTTTGTTGCAGCAGCACAGTTACCAATTTCTTTCGCCACTTCAACGACTTTTAATTTAAAACCAGCTTCATATATTTTCTTCTGATCGAACGCTCCATCGTAGATAAGGGATGCTCTCACGATAAAGGTGTATGAAGGTGCGAGAAACAAAAAACACAAAACAGTGCAAATGTCGCTTTGGAATAGTTTGGGTATTACTGTGTGGTCACGTAGGCGCAATAGAGAGAGAGAGGTTAGGGGCACACGCTGATAAAGCGCATTGCTGCACCCACATAGAGAAAAAAGGCCATGAGCTCCATGGTTACTCTCTCAGGTGGGTGTTAGCTCATCTTTTGGACCAATAGCGTGAGTTTACCACATTCGACTTATATGACTGCTATTAGGGGTGGGCGGTTTGACCAAAATTTTATATCACGGTATTTTTCTAAATTATCCCGGTTTCATGGTATTGGACGGTATTTTTTTCCCCATGCATGACTGAATGTTAACCACATTTTCCACTGCAATTACTGCAGTAGACTGACTAAGAATAACCTATTCCACTGTCATGAGAATTGTACATTGTACAAAAAAACATTTTAATGTGCACACAAGTATTAATACAGGTTTACATGGCCCCATAAAGTGATAGTTTTTAAGGGGGTGACACTAATGAAGAGAAGGAATCACATTGAATGACAGCTGCAGTCAAAATATAGAACCTTTTTATTGAACAAATTTTGCAAAAACTTAAACTATGATTTTGACAACATATTTTCAACCATCCAAAGAGGAATTTAGACTTAGTAAAATATCCAGAGGTGCTTGTCAAAACTTGTATTGCACTGAACATGTCTTAGAAAAGTAATAAATAGTAAATATTTTTTGTGAACCAGCTACACTTTGTTAATGTTAACTATCTCTGTCCACTGTCACGTTAAAGTGACTTTTTCATCAACTTTACCATCAATAAACTGCATAATATTTAAACTAATAAATAACAACAATAAAATAAATAATAGTATTATTACTGATAGCTGCACTATTACTTCAAGACTTCAAGCCCAGGTGCATTACACAGTATTCACCAAATTAAAATAAAATAAAATAAAACAAGTGCAACTTTGTGATGACATCCTTACCAACTGTACCATCATTTAGGCAAACTGCATTAATATGGACCTTGCTTCAAGCTAAGCTATATACATAAATAAAATAACTGCAACTTGCATTTACTGTATAATGCTATTTGTGGTATAGCCCTACGGAAGTGCATTAGGGCCACGGTGAAGAAAAAAAAAAAATACAGTAAAGAGGGAAGAAAAAAAAACAAACTACCGGTATATATCAAGAATAAAGTCGACATGCTGACTTTATTCTCAACATTTCCACTTTAATTTTGACGCTTATGTCAAGATTAAAGTCAACATTTCCACTTTATTTTCATAGTTTACTTCATAATTAAAGTAGAATGTCATAAACTAAACTTCATCCTAAAATCAATGTTTAATTTACTTGATTTTCTTAAACCCCGTCATAAGTTAATGCAGCACATTAATTGCTTTGTGTTGTGTTCCCCGACCCAGTTGTTAATCACTATGCTTCTTAAACTGACTTCCTATGCACTAAGAGGAGGCAGCAATCACCGCACAGAATCCATTCATTTCATGGTATTCCTGCTCTCTAAAAATTTAGAATGCTAAGATAAATACTTGATATCATTTTCATGATGAAAGGCATTAAAGCAGGTATTAAACAAGCACAGTAGGTTTAACTTAAATATTGTGTAAATGTTGGGTTTGTGATCTGGTGGTCGGAGACACGAACACAGAATTCAATGCATGCTCTTCTGAGCGGGCTTTCTTTATTGCACGCGTGCTGTCTCTATCTGACGTACTAAAACCCCAGTTCCTATCCGTCCTTTTTCTTTCTCCACATAACCAATCACCACACGATAAACGTCTTTGTGAAATTAAAACTAGTTATAAACTTAGCCCACGGAGTGTTCAGAACTTTAAAAATATCTTCGTTATACATGTTTAATTATGCCATCCATTCAGAGTTGCACCCATCTCTGAACGAGTCGCCAGCACATCAAAGGATGAATACAAGCAAAACATACACTAGCAGGGTCAATATAGCACAACAAAACCCCACATCCTACATGACTTTGAAAGGAAACTGAAGCGCCGAGTAAACCCACCAGAAAAACATGCAAATGCAAGGCAGGCACGCCGCCGTGCCCCCATATGATTAATGCATGCTTTAATGCATTTCACCATGAAAATTATATTAAGTATTTATTTTAGCATTCTAAATGTTCAGAGAGAAGGAAGATCATGAAGTGAATGTATTCTGTGCGGCGATCGCTGCCGGCGAATCCTCTTAGTGCAAGAAGAAGTCAGTTTAAGAATCACTTAACACAAAGCATTTAATGTGCTATATAACTTATGACGGGGTTTGAAAACATGTCGTCACACTATTACACAGTACCCAGGTACATTACACTGTATTGAAAACAAGTACAACTTGGCTTGCAGTATTTATCCAGTAGTATAGAAACAGTATTTACACATCTGACCTTTTAAAACTAAAGTATCTCCAGGCTCTCTGTCCATTTTCACCACGCAGCATTCCTATGCTACTGCCCACTATTTGGTGGTGTAGCAGTGAAAAAGAGCCCTAGTGCAACAAATCTGTGTTTAGCGGTGTAGCAGTGAAAAAGGTCCCCACTTGAACAGTTTCCCGCTGCGCCACGTTCCGAACGTCGTTTAGGCAATTTAAACCGGTGTTGCGGTATAAGAAAAATCCATATCATTAAAAAAATAAAAAACGGTTTTCGGTATGAACCGGTATACCGCCCAGCACTAACTGCTATTATAAAATACCAGACATTATACAGTAAAATCAAGCCTTGACTTATCCGCGGGAGAACTTAAACGCTAGTATATAAAGTAAATTTTTTTTTTTTTGTACATCTTCTTGCTTCCTCCAATCACGCACCAGTTTTTCAGACGCATCGAATTTTGTTGCAGCAGCTCAGTTACCAATTTCTTTCGCCACTTCAACGACTTTTAATTTTAAACCAGCTTCATATTTTCTTCTGATCGAACGCTCCATCATAGATAAGGGATGCCCTTATGATAAAGGTGTATGAGGGGGTGAGATACAAAAAACAGTGCAGACATCGATTCTGAATAGTTAGGGTATTACCATGTGATCACTTGGGCACAATAAATAGAAAATAACAAAGGCAATGTGCTCCCTGGTTACAAGAGGAACAAACCAGATTATCACACCATAACTGCCACCGCTACCCTCGTGCTGCAGGATGACAACCGGCTCACCATACATTTCTGCTGGCCCTTAAGCTGCCAGTGACGGCAAACAGGCGCCGACAGCAGCCACAGTAGTTTTATGTTGATTTATGTGTGAACCATTGCTTTGTGCCCTTTTATGAAAACTGAGTTTTGGACAAAATATTCAGCCCTCAAAGAGTTAAGAGGAATGGATTCTTCACTTCACAAGGTTGGCTCTTGTCTATGCGAACATTGATTTGAATTGTTCAGGTTGCATGCTTTCTTCTACTTTTGACTTCTAGTAGTTGAGGCCTGGTTTCTCTGCAAATTCTTCTTCTTTCGGCTGCTCCCGTTAGAGGTTGCCACAGCAGATCATCTTCTTCCATATCTTCATGTCCTCTCTCACCAAATCCGTAAAACTTCTCTTAGGCCTTCCTCTTTTCCTCTTGACTGGCAGCTCTATCCTTAGCATCCTTTTCCCAATATACCTGCACATCTACACATGTCCAAACCAATGCAATCTCACATCTCTGCCAGTATCTCCAAACCGTCCAACCTGAGCTGACCCTCTAATGTACTCCTCTCTAAGGTTTCTCTGCAAATAAATGTAATTAACGATTGAAATCATCTCACTGAATCCGCCTAGTTTACCGATCTAATGTGCACTCGAGTGATGAGTGCGATAGAGCGAGCTGTGCTCGTTCGGGGGAGTCGTGTTTCTTGTGAGTGATTTGTATGTCTTGAGGTTCAAGCGGCACTCGCTGGAGTGCTTCGTCATTTGTTCAACTCTTTCAGAGGGTAGCATTCCGGAAGCCAAAGGATATAGGCGTCCTAGCAGGAGATCCTTCTGGCTTTTGTTTTATCTGTTTATGTATTTATTTATGTAAATAACTTCTGTAAAAAGCCAAATTTCCCTTTGGGGAAAAATAAAGCTCTATCTACAGGTGTAACACATTTTCTATAGCTGAACCTATGGAAGGATCATTACAGAGCCTCGAGGGGCGAGAGTATGCGAGTATCACGCCAGAACCTGAACTCACTTTTCTCATCTTTTTTCACAGTTTCCGAGTCTGTGGACTTTTTCAGGAGTGTAAACCTTGTGGCTTGATTGTATATTTTTTGGGATTGGTATTATCTGCAAACTTCATCAGTTTGGATTCAGGGGCATGGAATGTATCCCTGTGAGATACAGCGGGGAGAGCTACTATACATACATGGGTCAGTGCCCCCAAAGTATGCAGCCCAGTAACTAATGCACAGATGGGAAATACCATTCTGTATCGTCATTATTTTAACTTTAAAAATAGACCCACCAAAGATATTCACAATCCTGAGACTCATGCCTCATACGACTCCAGCTCAGGTGGTGCAGGGGCTTCTCACCCTCTAGCTTCACATATCTGCTTAAGCACCACGCGTAGACCTTCACTAATCTTCTCAAGACTACATAACCCAATACAAGGTTCTTAGAGACCAGAGCCTATTATGAAGGTGTGGGCCAATCTGACATAACTGGGGTAGGCAACTACCAAAAGAGCATGCTCAAGGAAATAAAAAAGAAAACGTAACGCTGATATTGCCAGTTATTTCATCTTCTCTGAAAGAATTAAAAATAAACGGACTATATAATAGTTTATGCAGTCATTAACTATAGGTGGTGCAAACATAAATCACGTCTCAACTTCAACTTTCCCTTCTTAACTGATAATTAATGTTTTGCAATCTGAATCCATGCAGTAGACACTGAGCTCAGTGGGGCGACGGCAACGTCAGAAGGTTCAGGAAGTGCACTGCATGGAACAAGAAGTCTAATATAAAAGCAGCCCTGCAGGAACTAATTCACACATCGAAATGCCAAAAAACGACCGCTAGAAATAAAAATAAACACAATTTTAAAAAATGCAATATTCAAACTCAACTGCCAAGATAAAACCAAACTTTGTATTCACAGACTAAAAGCTTTCACTCCTTTTGAGACTTCACTTCAAGTTTCTGCATGTGTGATATATATATAGATATGTATACATTTAAACATATATATATATATATATGTATGTATGCGTATATATATATATATATATATATATATATATATATATATATATATATATATATACACAGTGGTGTGAAAAACTATTTGCCCCCTTCCTGATTTCTTATTCTTTTGCATGTTTGTCACACAAAATGTTTCTGATCATCAAACACATTTAACCATTAGTCAAATATAACACAAGTAAACACAAAATGCAGTTTGTAAATGGTGGTTTTTATTATTTAGGGAGAAAAAAAAATCCAAACCTACATGGCCCTGTGTGAAAAAGTAATTGCCCCCTGAACCTAATAACTGGTTGGGCCACCCTTAGCAGCAATAACTGCAATCAAGCGTTTGCGATAACTTGCAATGAGTCTTTTACAGCGCTCTGGAGGAATTTTGGCCCACTCATCTTTGCAAAATTGTTGTAATTCAGCTTTATTTGAGAGTTTTCTAGCATGAACCGCCTTTTTAAGGTCATGCCATAGCATCTCAATTGGATTCAGGTCAGGACTTTGACTAGGCCACTCCAGAGTCTTCATTTTGTTTTTCTTCAGCCATTCAGAGGTGGATTTGCTGGTGTGTTTTGGGTCATTGTCCTGTTGCAGCACCCAAGATCGCTTCAGCTTGAGTTGACGAACAGATGGCCGGACATTCTCCTTCAGGATTTTTTGGTAGACAGTAGAATTCATTGTTCCATCTATCACAGCAAGCCTTCCAGGTCCTGAAGCAGCAAAACAACCCCAGACCATCACACTACCACCACCATATTTTACTGTAGGTATAATGTTCTTTTTCTGAAATGCTGTGTTCCTTTTACGCCAGATGTAACGGGACATTTACCTTCCAAAAAGTTCAACTTTTGACTCATCAGTCCACAAGGTATTTTCCCAAAAGTCTTGGCAATCATTGAGATGTTTCTTAGCAAAATTGAGACGAGCCCTAATGTTCTTTTTGCTTAACAGTGGTTTGCGTCTTGGAAATCTGCCATGCAGGCCGTTTTTGCCCAGTCTCTTTCTTATGGTGGAGTCGTGAACACTGACCTTAATTGAGGCAAGTGAGGCCTGCAGTTCTTTAGACGTTGTCCTGGGGTCTTTTGTGACCTCTCGGATGAGTCGTCTCTGCGCTCTTGGGGTAATTTTGGTCGGCCGGCCACTCCTGGGAAGGTTCACCACTGTTCCATGTTTTTGCCATTTGTGGATAATGGCTCTCACTGTGGTTCGCTGGAGTCCCAAAGCTTTAGAAATGGCTTTATCACCTTTACCAGACTGATAGATCTCAATTACTTCTGTTCTCATTTGTTCCTGAATTTCTTTGGATCTTGGCATGATGTCTAGCTTTTGAGGTGCTTTTGGTCTACTTCTCTGTGTCAGGCAGCTCCTATTTAAGTGATTTCTTGATTGAAAAGGGGGTGGCAGTAATCAGACCTGGGGGTGGCTACGGAAATTGAACTCAGGTGTGATACACCACAGTTAGGTTATTTTTTAACAAGGGGGCAATTACTTTTTCACACAGGGCCATGTAGGTTTGGATTTTTTTTCTCCCTAAATAATAAAAACCATCATTGAAAAACTGCATTTTGTGTTTACTTGTGTTATATTTGACTAATGGTTAAATGTGTTTGATGATCAGAAACATTTTGTGTGACAAATATGCAAAAGAATAAGAAATCAGGAAGGGGGCAAATAGTTTTTCACACCACTGTATATGTATGTGTGTGTGTGTGTGTGTGTGTGTGTGTGTATATATATATATATATATATATATACAGTGGTGTGAAAAACTATTTGCCCCCTTCCTGATTTCTTATTCTTTTGCATGTTTGTCACACAAAATGTTTCTGATCATCAAACACATTTAACCATTAGTCAAATATAACACAAGTAAACACAAAATGCAGTTTTTCAATGATGGTTTTTATTATTTAGGGAGAAAAAAAAATCCAAACCTACATGGCCCTGTGTGAAAAAGTAATTGCCCCCTGAACCTAATAACTGGTTGGGCCACCCTTAGCAGCAATAACTGCAATCAAGCGTTTGCGATAACTTGCAATGAGTCTTTTACAGCGCTCTGGAGGAATTTTGGCCCACTCATCTTTGCAAAATTGTTGTAATTCAGCTTTATTTGAGGGTTTTCTAGCATGAACCGCCTTTTTAAGGTCATGCCATAGCATCTCAATTGGATTCAGGTCAGGACTTTGACTAGGCCACTCCAAAGTCTTCATTTTGTTTTTCTTCAGCCATTCAGAGGTGGATTTGCTGGTGTGTTTTGGGTCATTGTCCTGTTGCAGCACCCAAGATCGCTTCAGCTTGAGTTGACGAACAGATGGCCGGACATTCTCCTTCAGGATTTTTTGGTAGACAGTAGAATTCATGGTTCCATCTATCACAGAAAGCCTTCCAGGTCCTGAAGCAGCAAAACAACCCCAGACCATCACACTACCACCACCATATTTTACTGTTGGTATGATGTTCTTTTTCTGAAATGCTGTGTTCCTTTTACGCCAGATGTAACGGGACATTTGCCTTTCAAAAAGTTCAACTTTTGACTCATCAGTCCACAAGGTATTTTCCCAAAAGTCTTGGCAATCATTGAGATGTTTCTTAGCAAAATTGAGACGAGCCCTAATGTTCTTTTTGCTTAACAGTGGTTTGCGTCTTGGAAATCTGCCATGCAGGCCGTTTTTGCCCAGTCTCTTTCTTACTAGGGGGCTCCGCCCCCTGCTCGCTTCGCTCGCCAACCCCTGGTGTTGGGAATGACAAAGAGCGTGATGTATGAATGAGATATAGAATAGTGTGACGGTGTAGATGATGCAAATAGAAAGCAAACAATAAAGTGTGTGGCACAGTGTAAAGGTTTATTTGAAAATTTCTTTGTACACGCCGTTTAAGTGTAAAAGGTAATTCCAGCTCAGAACTTGTAAGGTCATTTAAGATGGTTATTGTTGTGATCAGAGTCAAGTTTGTCAGAGCTTAGAAAGAGTTGTGTCTCTCCAGGAAGTAATGGAATGACTTGGGTATTTATGTTTTCCACATTAATATTTTTTGGACATAATATAGTGCGTTGTGTTAAAAGGGGCATTTGGTCTAATGAGATTGCTGTTCCAAATCTCTCTGTAACTAAGTCGTCGCAGATAAAGGCTTGAGGAATTGTAATACCCTAAGTTCTTGTCTATAAGCCGGACTCATGTATTAGCCGGAGACCAAAAATCATACGAATTTTTAAAATAAAATCGTATCATAGATAAGCCGGACTCATGGATAAGCCGAACGTACTATAACCTATAACTAATAGAAGGGAGGGAGGTCAGTGGTCTCACTCGCGCCCATTTAATTTCTTTAAGGGGGGAGAGAGTGTGAGATATTGCCGTCTCTCTCACTCCCCGCATGGCGCGGTTGGAGCGGCCGGAGCGCGTTCTTTCTGCTCTGGGCGTCGCCGAGTCAACATGAGCGCGTAGCGGTCATTTAAATTGTGATTTTATATGTAAGCATATTTAAATATATATCGCGGATTTCTGCGGACAATGGGTCTTTTAATTTCTGGTACATGCTTCCTCAGTTGGTTTGCCCAGTTGATTTCATACAAGGGACGCTATTGGCAGATGGCTGAGAAGCTAGATTGCTTACTTTTCTGTCAATCTTGCGCTGACTATCTGTGATCCTGACGTATGGGGATTGAGCAGGGGGGCTGTTTGCACACCTAGACGATACGGACGCTCGTCTAAAAATGCTGAAAGATTATCTTCACGTTGCTATCTTTTGTAAAGCTGATTCCTGAAAAGACATGCTGCACGGTGCTTCGCATACTTAAAAGCTCGAAGGGCACGTATTGATTTTTGACTGAAAAACAAACTCTCCCTCTCTCTCTCTTTGTCTGCTCCTGACGGAGGGGGGTGTGAGCTGCCGCCTTCAACAGCTTTGTGCCGCGGTGCTTCGCATACTTAAAAGCCAAACAGACATATTGATTTGTTTGCTTCACTCCTTTGAAGAGGAAGATATGTTTGCATTCTTTTAATTGTGAGACGGAACTGTCATCTCTGTCTTGTCATGGAGCACAGTTTAAACTTTTGAAAAAGAGACAAATGTTTGTTTGCAGTGTTTGAATAACGTTCCTGTCTCTCTACAACCTCCTGTGTTTCTGCGCAAATCTGTGACCCAAGCATGACAATATAAAAATAACCATATAAACATATGGTTTCTACTTCGCGGATATTCTTATTTCGCGGGTGGCTCTGGAACGCAACCCCCGCGATGGATGTATAAGCCGGACTTATGTATAAGCCGATATTCTATTTTTTCATTTTCACAACTTTTTTCCTTAGATAAGCCGCGGCTTATTGACAAGAACTTAGGGTAATATGTGGCTGAAGTCTATCTGTATTGGTGAGTGTAGCATCTCTCAGTTGTAATAAGCAATTGTTATGATCTGGTTCTGGACATCGTATCTTTTTTACTAACTGTATCTTTTGAAAGCAATGGCAATTGTCTGCGTATTTTAAGGTGCACTGAACAATAGCTGAGTGCATGGCATCTGGAAGAATAGCTAATCACTGTCTAAAATCTCCTCCTCATAAAAGTACCTTTCCTCCAAATCGAATATTATTATTCATAAACGTTTGTTCATGCCATTGTACATTCATCAATAAACAACATTTTTTTCAAGACGGATGTCACGTGCAGTGCCACCGTTAATGTTCATAGTGGATACCGATTTGTAGGATCTAATGTAGTTGATAAAGATTTCACTTTCAGGTACATCGTCAGTTATAAGCTTCTGTAGATATTCAGTATATGAATGTAAAGAAGGCAGTCTAATTTGACCCTTTTGACAACAACGTGTAAATGTATAACTTGTATTGCCAGTTGTTTCTTCAGGGAAGTGAACTGAATGACAATGATTGCAAATGACATTCATTAATCCGAATGAATTTTCCTGGTGTATGTTTTGCTTGTGCCGTTTGAGAGGCGCGTTGTTGCATGTGTAGTATTTGGGACGTGTTGTTTTGGAGCTGTAATCGATTTGCCTGTGCTGTGTGAGAAGCCCGTTGTAGCCTTCGCTGCCATCAACGTATGTTTGAGACGGGAGGTGTTTCGTTTTGAATCTGTGCCTGTTGCGATGCAGCACTTTGATTGATAGTTTGCGTCATGTGGATCTAGGATGTAGATTTGTGCATATTTGCGTTGTTGATTTGTTTCAGGGTGCACTGTTCCAATGCGATGCAGTATCTGTGCACATATGCGAAAGTAGTATGGGCCATTGCCTTTTGGTGGCCTGATATTTACTCCGGTATATGCAAAAGCAAATGAACTATTGTAGGATCTAATGCAGTTCATGAAGTTTTTACTTTTAGGTACATCGTTAGTTAGAAGCTTTAGTTGAGCTTTGCGTTTTTGGAGTCGAGACATTTTTTCATTTAGAAATATGGATAAGTAATAAGGAGTATTGCACTCACTGTTAATATGGAGCCTTTTCTGCGGTTGAACGGTTAATAGTGCCTTATTGTAATGAGATCCACCTATGCTGCATAGCCGTCTATTTTGTTGTTTCTTTCGTGTTCGTGTGTTTGTTCCTGTTATCATTTCCTTTTCGTTTTGTACCCGTGACCGTGTATTCATGACTTGTTTCTTTCTCAGCATGCGAAATATGGATAAGTAATAAGGAGGAGCGCAGTCACTGTTAATATGTTTCCTTTTCTGCAGTTGAACGGTTAATAGTGCTTTATTGTAAGGAGATCCACCAATGCTGACACCTATGCTGTCTAGTGTGAAGGTGTTGACGTTCACTTTAGAATATGTGGCTTTGGGTGTCACTTCTTATGCATGTGTGTGTGTGTGTGTGTGTGTGTGGGGGGGGGGGGGGTTGAGGATTGTTGTCGCGCGAGCGTCTTCTTTCTTTTTGTGTTCCTGTGTCTTGTTGAATCCCCCACTTTGTGTGTGTCCCGTCCCTTGCTTGTAGGGTCTGTGGGGTGGTTTTGTGTTCTTTTTTTTGTGTTCCATGGGCTTGTTGAATCCCCCTCTTGGTGTGTGTCCCGTCCGGTGCCTGTAAGGGGGGGGGGGTGCCTTGCTGTTGTGCGCGATCCTCTTTTTTTTTAATTTTTTTTTTGGGTCTAGTTTCATGTGCAATGTGTTTCGTGCTTTGCTTGCGTTTGAATACTTTTTTATGTGCCTTTTCCTTTTTTCGGTGCTCTTTGCGCCTCATTTCTCCATTTTTCCTGTGCTCACTCCTTTTTTCTGTGGTCTTGTCCGCCTCTCGCGGCCCCTCATCCGCCTCTCTCGCCCTCTTTTGTCCGCCTTTCTCGGCTCCTCAGCCGACTCTCGCGGACTCTTTTTGCGCCTGCGCAGTACGTCTTTTTGCAGCTACGGCCCATTGCCGGATGTGCCTGCGTCCATCATCCGGTTTAGCATTCTCGGTTAGTAATATGGATGGTGGAGTCGTGAACACTGACCTTAATTAAGGCAAGTGAGGCCTGCAGTTCTTTAGACGTTGTCCTGGGGTCTTTTGTGACCTCTCGGATGAGTCGTCTCTGCGCTCTTGGGGTAATTTTGGTCAGCCGGCCACTCCTGGGAAGGTTCACCACTGTTCCATGTTTTTGCCATTTGTGGAGAATGGCTCTCACTGTGGTTCGCTGGAGTCCCAAAGCTTTAGAAATGGCTTTATAACCTTTACCAGACTGATAGATCTCAATTACTTCTGTTCTCATTTGTTCCTGAATTTCTTTGGATCTTGGCATGATGTCTAGCTTTTGAGGTGCTTTTGGTCTACTTCTCTGTGTCAGGCAGCTCCTATTTAAGTGATTTCTTGATTGAAACGGGTGTGGTAGTAATCAGGCCTGGGGGTGGCTACGGAAATTGAACTCAGGTGTGATACACCACAGTTAGGTTATTTTTTAACAAGGGGGCAATTACTTTTTCACACAGGGCCATGTAGGTTTGGATTTTTTTTCTCCCTAAATAATAAAAACCATCATTTAAAAACTGCATTTTGTGTTTACTTGTGTTATATTTGACTAATGGTTAAATGTGTTTGATGATCAGAAACGTTTTGTGTGACAAACATGCAAAAGAATAAGAAATCAGGAAGGGGGCAAATAGTTTTTCACACCACTGTATATATCTTAATACATAATTCGCCTGCCTCCTCACTCGCTCACGTCCGTCCGAAGCCGAATGCGCAGTCGCCTTCTGCGCAGCTGCCCCAAAAACCTTACGAGACCGACATCCAACCCCAACATCGTGGCAGGCGGCGGATTTACGGCCGCAAAAATTCAAAGAGAAAGGCGACTTCGATTAAAGCTCTAGAGGCCTGAAAGGCGATTTCGACTACAGCTCGAGGCCTAATTACGCATTCTGATTCAATTATGCATTCATTCAATACACCTATATCAGGTTTGTGGTGCTTATACTTATTACTATTCCATATTGCACTGGAACATTCATCATTCAATATTATACTATAGGCCTGGAAAATTCATCAACTAACAGTACAAGCCTGTACAGTAATGAGTAATGCGGACTACAATCATTACAAAACAACTTCTTCGTTACTTATCATTTGTTCTTCATATACTGCTGACACAAACTCGTGCCCGTTTCATCTTACGTTGTCGAAACTGGCTCTTTGTCTAGTATATATATAAATATACAGTGGGTATAGAAAAGAATCCCCATTTGAAATATTCCCATTTTTTTGCTTCACAGCCTTAAATGAAAACACACAAACCAATGTCTTCCCAGCTTTACTTACTCAATGCCATCTTTAACATCAAATAAAGGATAAATAAAGGACCCCCCCTCCCCTAAACTCAATCAGGTGTCAGTGCCCACCATTTCCATTGCGGTTACTGGCTTCCTCCCACCTGTGTTCAGTTGTAATGAGTGTGATTAGTGAAGCTGTTCCTGGAGCCTTCATTCCCTTGCTTGGTAGTGCAACTGACAGCAAACAACTGACTGTGGGTGGCAAGCCACTTTGAAAAGATCTCAGGGACAGAGTTGTGGACGGACATAAGGCAGGAGATGGACACCAAAAAAATCTCAAAGGCTTTATCAATCCCAAGGAGCACAGTAAAGTCCATCATAAA